>NC_092226.1:44449952-44494952 GCF_036320965.1 Panulirus ornatus
TTATATATATATATATATATATATAATTATATATATATATATTATATTTTTTATTTATATTATTTATTTTGCTTTGTCGCTGTCTACCGCGTTAGCGAGGTTAGTAGCGCAAGGAAACAGACGAAAAAAGGCCCAACAACACAACTACACTTGTATATAAATACACGTTCCACACACTAGCAACTTATACATACCTATACATCTCAATGTATACATATATATACACACACAGACATATACATATATAACATGTACATAATTCATACTGTCTGCCTTTATTGATTCCCATCGCCACCCGCCAAACACATGGAAATAACAACACCCTCCACCTCATGTGTGCGAGGTAGCGCTAGAAAAAGACAACAAAGGTCCCTTTCGTTCACACTAAGTCTTTAGCTGTCATGTTATAATGCACCGAAACCACAGCTCCCTTTCCACATCCAGGTCCACAAAACTTTCCATGGTTTACCCCAGACGCTTCACATGCCCTGGTTCAATCCATTGACAGCACGTCGACCCCGGTATACCACATCGTTCCAGTTCACTCTACTCCTTGCACGCCTTTCACCCTCGTGCATGTTCAGGCCCCGATCACTCAAAATCTTTTTCACTCCATCTTTCCACCTCCAATTTGGTCTCCCACTTCTTCTTCCCTCCACCTCCGACACATATATCCTCTTGGTCAATCTTTCCTCACTCATTCTCTCAATGTGACCGAACCATTTCAAAACACCCTCTTCTGCTCTCTCAACCACACTCTTTTTATTACCACACATCTCTCTTACCCTATTATTACTTACTCGATCAAACACCTCCACACACATATTGTCCTCAAACATCTCATTTCCAGCACATCCACGCTCTTGCGCACAAACTCTATCCATAGCCCACGACTCGCATCCATTCAACCATTGTGGAGCCACTATTCCTTCAAACATACCCATTTTTGCTTTCGAGATAATGTTCTCGACTTCCACACATTCTTCAAGGCTCCTAGATTTTCGCCCCCTCCCCCACCCTATGATTCACTTCCGCTTTCATGGTTCGATCCGCTGCCAGATCCACTCCCAGATATCTAAAACACTTCACTTCCTCCAGTTTTTCTCCATTCAAACTTACCTCCCAATTAACTTGTCCCTCAACTCTACTGTACCTAATAACCTTACTCTTATTCACATTTACTCTCAACTTTCTTCTTTCACACACATTACCAAACTCAGTCACTAGCTTCTGCAGTTTCTGACATGAATCAGCCACCAGCGCTGTATCATCAGCGAACAACAACTGACTCACTTCCCAAGCTCTCTCATTCACTACAGACTGCATACTTGCCCCTCTTTCCAAAACTCTTGCATTCACCTCCTAACAACCCATCCATAAACAAATTAAACAACCATGGAGAGACATCACGCACCCCTGCCACAAACCAACATTCACTGAGAACCAATCACTTTCCTCTCTTCCTACACGTACACATGCCTTTACATCCTCGATAAAAACTTTTCACAGCTTCTAACAACTTTGCCTTCCCACACCATATATTCTTGATACCTTCCACAGGCAACTCTATCAACTCTATCATATGCCTTCTCCAGATCCATTAAATGCTACATACAAATCCATTTGCTTTTCTAAGTATTTCTCACATACATTCTTCAAAGCAAACACCTGATCCACACATCCTTTACCACTTCTGAAACCACACTGCTCTTCCCCAATATGATGTCTGTACACGCCTTCACCCCTTCAATCAATACCCGCCCATAAATTTACCAGGAATACTGAACAAACTTATATATCTGTAATTTGAGGTATATATATATATTATATATATATATATTTATATATATATATTATATATATATATATTTATATATATATATATATATTATTATATATATATTTATTTATATATATATATATTATATATATATATATGTGTGTGTGTGTGTGTGTGTGATCATGTTTGTGTGTTACGATGACTTTTATACTTTGTCGCTGTCTTCCCGCCTTAGCGATCCGGTAGCAGAAAAAAGAGCGAAACGATGGCCTCTAGCCCACACGTTACAAATGTATATACATACACGTCTACACACGCACATGTACATACCTATACATCTAACGTATAATATGTTTACACACACAGACATATACATATATAAAAAATGTACATAATTCATACTGTCTGCCCTTATTCATTTCCGTCGCCACCCGGCCACACATGAAATGACAACCCCTCCCGCATGTGCGCGAGGTAGCACTAGGGAAAAGACAAACGAAGGCACTTTCGTATCACACTCAGTCTCTAGCTGTCATGTATAATGCACCGAAACCACAGCTCCCTTTCCACATCCAGGTCCACAAAACTTTCCATGGTTTACCCCAGACGCTTCACATGCCCTGGTTCAATCCATTGACAGCACGTCGACCCCGGTATACCACATCATTCCAATTCACTCTATTCCTTGCACGCCTTTCACCCTCGTGCATGTTCAGGCCCCGATCACTCAAAATCTTTTTCACTTCATCTTTCCACCCCAATTTGGTCTCCCACTTCTTCTTCCCTCCACCTCCGACACATATATCCTCTTTGTCAATCTTTCCTCACTCAGTCTCTCCATGTGACCAAACCATTTCAAAACACCCTCTTCTGCTCTCTCAACCACACTCTTTTTATTACCACACATCTCTCTTGCCCCTTTCATTACTTACTCGACCAAACCACCTCACACCATATATTCCCCTCAAACATCTCATTTCCAGCACATCCACCCTCCTCCGCACAACTCTTATCTGTAACCTACGCCCCGCAACCATATAACATTGTTGGAAACCAATGTTCCTTCAAACACATTTATCAACGCTCCCAGAACTTTCACCCCCTCCTCCACCCTATGATGCACTCCGTCCATGTTCTCATCCGCTGCCAAACCCACTCCCAGATATCTAAAACACTTCACTTCCTCCAGTTTTTCTCCATTCAAACTTACCTCCCAATTAACTTGTCCTCAACTCTACTGTACCTAATAACCTTGCTCCTATTCACATTTACTCTCAACTTTCTTCTTTCACACACTTTACCAAACTCAGTCACCAGCTTCTGCAGTTTCTCACCCGAATCAGCCACCAGCGCTGTATCATCAGCGAACAACAACTGACTCACTTCCCAAGCTCTCTCATTCACTACAGACTGCATACTTGCCCCTCTTTCCAAAACTCTTGCATTCACCTCCTAACAACCCATCCATAAACAAATTAAACAACCATGGAGAGACATCACGCACCCCTGCCACAAACCAACATTCACTGAGAACCAATCACTTTCCTCTCTTCCTACACGTACACATGCTTACATCCTCGATAAAAACTTTTCACAGCTTCTAACAACTTGCCTCCACACCATATATTCTTGATACCTTCCACAGAGCATCTCTATCAACTCTATCATATGCCTTCTCCAGATCCATTAAATGCTACTTACAAATCCATTTGCTTTTCTAAGTATTTCTCACATACATTCTTCAAAGCAAACACCTGATCCACACATCCTCTACCACTTCTGAAACCACACTGCTCTTCCCCAGCTGATGCTCTGGGTACTGCTCTTCACCCTCTCAATCAATTACCTCCATAAAGTTTCCCAGGAATACTCAACGAACTTATACCTCTGTAATTTGAGTACTCACTTTTATCCCCTTTGCCTTTGTACAATGGCAGTATGCATGCATTCCGCCAATCCTCTGGTACTGTCACCATGAGGCATACATACATTAAAATAACCTTACCAACAAGGACAACATTACAGTCACCCCTTTTTTGATAACTTCCACTGCAATACCATCCAAACCCGCTGCCTTGCCGGCTTTCATCTTTCCGCAAGCTTTTACTACCTCTTGTCTGTTTACCAAATCATTCTCCCTAACCTCGCACTTTGCCACACCCCGACCAAAACACCTATATCTGCTACTCTATCACCAAACACATTCAACAAACCTTCAAATATACTCACTCATCTCCTCACATCACCACTACTTGTTATCACCTCCCAATTATCCCCTTCATGATGGCTCCCATTTGTTCCCTTGTCTTACGCACGTTATTCACCGCCTTCCTAAACATCTCTTTATTTCTCCTAACAATTTTAATGTACTCTCTCACCCCAACTCTCATTTGCCCTCTTTTTCACCTCTTGCACCTTTCTCTTGATCTCCTGTCTATTTCTTTTATACATCTCCCACTCATTTGCATTATTTCCCTGCAAAAAATCATCCAAATGCCTTTTTCTTCTCTTTCACCAATAATCTTACTTCTTCATCCCACCACTCACTACCCTTTCTAATCTGCCCTCCTCCCACGCTTCTCATGCCACAAGCATCTTTTGCGCAAGTCATCACTGCTTTCTAAAATACATCCCCATTCCTCCCCCACTCCCTTACCTCCTTTGTTCTGACCTTTTTCCATTTTGTACTCAGTCTCTCCTGGTACTTTCTCACACAAGTCTCCTTCCCAAGTGTCACTTAGTCTCACAACTCATTGCACCCTAACATTCTCTCTTCTTTTCTGAAAACCTCTACAAATCTTCACCTTCGCCTCCACAAGATAATGATCAGGACATCCTCCTGTTGCACCTCCTCAGCACATGAAATCCAAAAGTCTCTCTTTCGCTGCGCCTATCTATTATCACGTAATCCAATACAGTTTCTTGGCTATCTCTCCTACTTACACAACGTTACTATGTATATCTCTCTTTGTTTAAACAGCTATTCCAATCACCAGTCCATTTTTCAGCACATAATCTACAAGCTCTTCACCATTTCCATTTACAACACTTGGAACACCGCATGTACACCAATTATTCCCTCAACTGCCACATTACTCACATTGGATTCAAAATCACCCATCACCATGCTCCCAAAACTCTTGCCTCTCATGATCTTTTCCCCTCATTCCCAGATGCATATGCATCAGTAATTACCCATCTCTCTCCATCCACTTTGTTTAACCCATATCAATCTAGAGTTTAATTTCTTACACTCTTATACTCCGGCCACTCCTGCTCAGGAGTAGTGCTACTCCTTCCCTTGCTCTTGTCCTCTCACCAACCATGACTTTACTCCCAAGACATTCCCAAACCACTCTTCCCCTTAACCCTTGAGCTTCGTTTCACCCAGAGCCAAACATCAAGGTTCCTTTCCTCAATCATACTTACCTATCTCTCCTTTTTTCTCATCTTTGTTACATCCACACACATTTAGACACCCCAATCTGAGTCTTCGAGGAGGATAAGCACTCCCCGCGTGACTCTTTCTTCTGTTTCCCCTTTTAGAAAGTTAAAATACAAGGAGGGGAGGGTTTCTAGTCCCCGCTCTCATCCCCTTTCGTCGCTCTACGCACGCGAGAATGTACCCCCCCCCCCCCCCCCCCCCCCCCCCCCCCCCCCCCCCCCCCCCCCCCCCCCCCCCCCCCCCCCCCCCCCCCCCCCCCACCCCCCCCCCCCCCCCCCCCACCCCCCCCCCCCCCCACCCCCCCCCCCCCCCCCCAAGTGGGAGTATTCTTTCTCCCCTATCCTCAGGGATATATATATATATATATATATATATATATAATATATATATATATATATATATATATATATATATATATATATATATATATATTATATATATTATATATATATATAATATTATATATATATATATAATTTATATATATATATATATATATTTATTTATAGATATATATATAGTTGTCGATATGACGACCGCACTGTTCGTGATGATATTTATGAAGTTGAAATCGCACTTTTATATATATAATTTTGTTGTACACAATAAGCTACTTGTTTCGTGGAGACAATCCGCCTAATCAAAGTTTTAAATCCCAACAATGGCTTGTACATGCTGTAGCCGCCATGCCAGAGCAGACACTGACCTGGCCGGTAAATGGGGAGTTGTGTGGGGCTGGTTGGCCTTGGTAGCGAGATGCGTGTCCAAGTACTCTTCTCATGTTATCTTGATAATCCTCTCATAATGGTTTGGTTGATAATAAGATGGCTTTAAAGTTACTGCGGATAGGTTAGATTGTGATATTAAGCCATTAGGGACAGATTCAGTGACGTTCGGTATGCATAAACCATATGAGGGTTACAATGTGATTGTGTTGTTTAAGTTACAGTGCGTCGTTTTCTTGCTAGTGTTTAGCGATCGCATTCCTGTGGTCACCCCGGTATACTGAATGACGGTGCCAATAGCATCTCTCAATTACAGTTTTGCCGGTCTGGCCAATGTTTACATCTCTTGTGTGCTTCACATTAATGGCGTAAATACTCACAGTTTTCTGATAATTTAGTCTACTTTCAAGTAAAGTCTTGCTGATAGTGTTATTGTACTAGAAGGCAACATTAAAACACTGTTTTTTCAGACCTAAGTTATGAGAATAGAGAAATACGAAACATTTATACTTATCATCCTTTCCACATTTTTGTTACTAGATGTGTAAATGTCATCCAGGCTCTCAATAGTCTTTTGTTCACAAACCACTTAAAATAAACTGCTTAATTGTACATCTCATGTGGTCTTGCGTCAATTTTCTAGACTTATAGACTTGTGTGTGTTTGTGTGTGTGTGTGTTGTGTGTGTGTGTGTGGTGTCTCAGTCAGAAATGAAAAACAATATGTGTATATAACATCGTATTGTCTAACTCAGATGATTTTTACCCGGGGGGGCATCACATGACTGGTTTTCTTGCGAGGACATTCCTCATGACCTGGCTTATAATAAGAGCTGACTTATACATGACCAAGTTTAACTTATGAATTGGCTCTAGATAGGCATGACTCGTGACCTGGCTCATAACAAGAGCTGGCTCATAACATAGCTTGTCATGACATGACTGGTCATAGCTATAACTTATGGACAAGAACTGACCCTTATGAAAAGAGCTGGCTCATAACATGACAGAATGCATAACATAATTTTAGCTCAAAACATAACCTGACTTGTAATATGACATGGCTCGTGATAAGAGCTGGCTTATACATGATTTAGCTCATAGCATAACTTACATCATAGCATTGACCTGGCTCATAACAAGTGCTGGCTTACAACATGACCTGGCTCATAGCAACGGCTGGCTCACAACATGACCTGGCTCATAGCAACGGCTGGCTCACAACATGACCTGGCTGCTTCATCACAAGACCAAGACGTAAACAAAACCAGCTCTGGTTAAGACGAGGCCTGATGAGGGTCCAGGAATACAACGTGGGTGTTGTGTTTTCTGTTTCTGACGTGGGACGGGAATGTTATGACGGCTTTGTTGAGCAGATCGCCGCTTTGTCTGTCTGCCCGTCTCTCTCTATGTTTGGTAAGCTTATTAACATAAACAACCAGTCTGATTGCATATGCAATTGGTACCTAGTCTGATATTTACCATATATATATATTTTTTTTTTTTTTTCAAACTATTCGCCATTTCCCGCATTAGCGAGGTAGCGTTAAGAACAGAGGACTGGCCTTTGAGGGAATAACCTCCCCTGGCCCACTTCTCTGTTCCTTCTTTTGGAAAATTGAAAAAAAAAACCGAGAGGGGAGGATTTCAGCCCCCGCTCCCTCCCCTTTTAGTCGCCTTCTACGACACGCAGGGATACGTGGGAAGTATCTTAATCCCCTATCCCCAGGGGATTATATATATATTATATTATTATATTATATATATCTATATATATATATATATATATATATTATATATAAGGGGATAAGAGTGAGTGCTCAAATTACAGAGGTATAAGTTTGTTGTGTATTCCTAGTAAAATTATATGGGAGAGGTATTGATTGAGAGGGTGAAGGCATGTACAGAGCATCAGATTGGGGAAGAGCAGTGTGGGTTTCAGAAGTGGTAGAGGATGTGTGGATCAGGTGTTTGCTTTGAAGAATGTATGTGAGAAATACTTAGAAAGCAAATGGATTTGTATGTAGCATTTATGGATCTGGAGAAGGCATATGATAGAGTTGATAGAGATGGGTATGTTTGAAGGAATAGTGGTTCCAACAATGTTGTAGGGGTTGCGAGGCGTGGGCTAGGGATAGAGTTGTGCGCAGGGGGATGGAGGCGGGAAAAATGAGATGTTTGAGGACAATGTGTGGTGGGGGAGGTGGTTTGATCGAGTAAGTAACGTAAGGGAAAGAGAGATGTGGGGGAAATAAAAAGAGCGTGGTTAGAAGCAGAAGAGGGTGTTTAAAATTGGTTTGGGCACAGGGAAAGGGAAAAGGTGGGGAAAAAGATTGACCAAGGGGAAATTTTATTGTCGGAGGTGGAGGGAACAAGGGGGGGAAGGGGGAAAACCCAAATTGGGGGTTTGGAAAGATGGAGTGAAAAAGATTTTGTGTGATGGGGGCCTGAACATCAGGGGGGGTAAAAGGGAGGGAAAGGGGAATAGAGTGAATTGGAGGGGTGTGGAAAATCCCGGGGTTACTGCGTCAGGGGATTGAATAAGGCATTTTAAGCGTCTGGGGAAAAACCATGGAAAGCTGGGGTAGGTATGTATATTTTGCGTGTGTGGACGTATGTAAAATACATGTGAAAGGGGGGGGGTTTGGGCCATTTTTTCGTCTGTTTCCTTGGGGGCAAACCTCGAAAAACGCGGGAGAAAAGCGAAAAAGGGGTATAATAAAAAAAAAATTTTAATTAAAAAAATATAAAAAATATTTTAAATATATAAAATATTATATATAAAAATATATTTTAAAAAATAATATTAAAAAATATATATTATAAAAATATATATATTATATTATAAAAATATTATATATATATTTATTTTTATAAAATATATATAATATTATAAAATATATATATATTTTATAAAAAAATATATTTTATTTATATTATTTTTTTTTTTTTTTGGGTTTTGGGCCCGCTGTCCCCCGGCGTTAGCGGGGTTACCCCGGGGAAAAACCAACAAAAAAAAAGGCCCAACCCACCCACATAAAAACATGTATATCATACACCCCCCCACACACAAATAAAACATACCAATCCCTCTAAAAGAAATACATTTTAAAACACACACAAAATTTATACTTTATAACACATGTACATAATTCATACGTCTCCCTTTTATTATTCCCTTTCCCCCACCCCCCAAAACACAGGGAAAATAACAACCCCCCCCCCCCTAAATTTTGGCGAGGAAAGCGCTAAAAAAAAAACAACAAAGGGTCCCTTTCGTTCACACTAACCCAAAGCTGTCATTTTAAAAATGCCCCGGGAAAACCCACTTTTTTTTCCCATCCACCCCCCAAAAAACCCCTTTCCAGGGTTTTTACCCCAGACGTTTAAAACATGCCCTTTTTTCAATCCAGAAAGCACTTCAAACCCCGGGTAACCACATCTTTCCCAAATTCACTCAAACCCCTTAAACCCCTTTTAAAACCCCCCGGCCCATTTTTGGGCCCCCGATCACTCAAAATCTTTTTCACTCCATTTTTTCCACCCCCCAATTTTGGGTTTCTCCCCATTTCCCCCCCCTTCCCCTCCACCCCGACAAAATATCCTTTTGGGTAAATCTTTCCTCACTAAATCTCCCCCCAAAATGTACCAAACCTTTTCAAAACACCCTCTTCTGCTCTCTAAAAACCCCAAAACTTTTTTTTAATTCCCACAAAAAATCTCTCTTCCCTTTTAAATTACTTACCGAAAAACCCAACCCCCACACCAATTTTTCCCCCAAACACTCATTTCCAGCACTTTCCACCCCCCTTGCGCAAAAACTCAACCCACCCCCCAAAACCCTCGAAACCTTACAACATTGTTGGAACCACTATTCCTTAAAAACAAAACCCTTTTTTGTTTTCCCCAAAGAAATGTTCTCGATTTCCAAACATTTTTCCCAAGGCCCCCGGGATTTTCCCCCCTCCCCCACCCTATAAATTTCACTTCCGTTTTCCAGGGGTTCGATCCGCGGGCCAGATCCACCCCAGTATTAAAAAAATTTATTTCCCCCTCCAGTTTTTTTTTCCCCATTTCAAATTTTCCCCCCCCAATTAATTTTCCCCAACCCAAACGTACCTAATAACCTTCTCTTATTCACATTTACTTTTAACTTTCTTCTTTCACAAAATTTTAAAACCAAACTCGGGTAAACCAGCTTCTGCAGTTTCTACCCGAATCAGCCACCAGCGCTGTATCATCAGCGAACAACAACTGACTCACTTCGCAAGCTCTCTCATTCACTACAGACTGCATACTTGCCCCTCTTTCCAAAACTCTTGCATTCACCTCCCTAACAACCCCTTCCATAAACAAATTAAACAACCATGGAGAGACATCACGCACCCCTGCCACAAACCAACATTCACTGAGAACCAATCACTTTCCTCTCTTCCTACTCGTACTCATGCATTACATCCTTGATAAAGACTTTTCACCGCTTCTAACAACTTACCTCCCACACCACATATTCTTAATACCTTCCATAGAGCATCTCTATCAACTCTATCATATGCCTTCTCCAGATCCATAAATGCTACTTACAAATCCATTTGCTTTTCTAAGTATTTCTCACATACATTCTTCAAAGCAAACACCTGATCCACACATCCTCTACCACTTCTGAAACCACACTGCTCTTCCCCAGTCTGATGCTCTGTACATGCCTTCACCCTCTCAATCAATACCCTCCCATATAGTTTCCCAGGAATACTCAACGAACTTATACCTCTGTAATTTGAGTACTCACTTTTATCCCCTTTGCCTTTGTACAATGGCAGTATGCATGCATTCCGCCAATCCTCTGGTACTTCACCATGAGTCATACATACATTAAATAACCTTACCAACAAGTCAACAATACAGTCACCCCCTTTTTTGATAACTTCCACTGCAATACCATCCAAACCCGCTGCCTTGCCGGCTTTCATCTTCCGCAAAGCTTTTACTACCTCTTGTCTGTTTACCAAATCATTCTCCCTAACCCTCTCACTTTGCACACCACCCCGACCAAAACACCCTATATCTGCTACTCTATCACCAAACACATTCAACAAACCTTCAAAATACTCACTCCATCTCCTCACATCACCACTACTTGTTATCACCTCCCCATTATCCCCCTTCACTGATGCTCCCATTTGTTCCCTTGTCTTACGCACTTTATTCACCTCCTTCCAAAACATCTCTTTATTCTCCCTAAAATTTAATGATACTCTCTCACCCCAACTCTCATTTGCCCTCTTTTTCACCTCTTGCACCTTTCTCTTGATCTCCTGTCTATTTCTTTTATACATCTCCCACTCATTTGCATTATTTCCCTGCAAAAAATCATCCAAATGCCTTTTTCTTCTCTTTCACCAATAATCTTACTTCTTCATCCCACCACTCACTACCCTTTCTAATCTGCCCTCCTCCCACGCTTCTCATGCCACAAGCATCTTTTGCGCAAGTCATCACTGCTTTCCTAAATACATCCCATTCCTCCCCCACTCCCCTTACCTCCTTTGTTCTGACCTTTTTCCATTTTGTACTCAGTCTCTCCTGGTACTTTCTCACACAAGTCTCCTTCCCAAGTTCACTTAGTCTCACAACTCATTTCACCCTAACATTCTCTCTTCTTTTCTGAAAACCTCTACAAATCTTCACCTTCGCCTCCACAAGATAATGATCAGACATCCCTCCAGTTGCACCTCTCAGCACATTAACATCCAAAAGTCTCTCTTTCGCGCGCCTATCTATTAACACGTAATCCAATAAAGTTCTCTGGCTATCTCTCCTACTTACACACGTATACTTATGTATATCTCTCTTTTTAAACCAGGTATTCCAATCACCAGTCCTTTTTCAGCACATAAATCTACAAGCTCTTCACCATTTCCATTTACAACACTGAACACCGCATGTACACCAATTATTCCCTCAACTGCCACATTACTCACCTTTGCATTCAAATCACCCATCACCTGCTCCCAAAACACTTGCCTCTCATGATCTTTCCCCTCATTCCCAGATGCATATGCATCAGTAATTACCCATCTCTCTCCATCCACTTTGTTTAACCCATATCAATCTAGAGTTTAATTTCTTACACTCTTATACTCCGGCCACTCCTGCTTCAGGAGTAGTGCTACTCCTTCCCTTGCTCTTGTCCTCTCACCAACCCATGACTTTACTCCCAAGACATTCCCAAACCACTCTTCCCCTTAACCCTTGAGCTTCGTTTCACCCAGAGCCAAAACATCAAGGTTCCTTTCCTCAATCATACTACCTATCTCTCCTTTTTTCTCATCTTTGTTACATCCACACACATTTAGACACCCCAATCTGAGTCTTCGAGGAGGATAAGCACTCCCCGCGTGACTCTTTCTTCTGTTTCCCCTTTTAGAAAGTTAAAATACAAGGAGGGGAGGGTTTCTAGTCCCCCGCTCTCATCCCCTTTAGTCGCCTACTACGACACGCGAGGAATGTGTGGGAAGTATTCTTTCTCCCCTATCCTCAGGGATATATATATATATATATATATATATATATATATATATATATATATATATATATATATATATATATATATACATATATATATATATATATATATATATATATATATATATATATATATATATATATATATATATATATATATATATATTTATTTATAGATATATATATAGTTGTCGATATGACGACCGCACTAGTTCGTGATGATATTTATGAAGTTGAAATCGCACTTTTATATATATAATTTTGTTGTACACAATAAGCTACTTGTTTCGTGGAGACAATCCGCCTAATCAAAGTTTTAAATCCCAACAATGGCTTGTACATGCTGTAGCCGCCATGCCAGAGCAGACACTGACCTGGCCGGTAAATGGGGAGTTGTGTGGGGCTGGTTGGCCTTGGTAGCGAGATGCGTGTCCAAGTACTCTTCTCATGTTATCTTGATAATCCTCTCATAATGGTTTGGTTGATAATAAGATGTGCTTTAAAGTTACCTGATGATAGGTTAGAATTATTGATATTAGCAATTAGGACAGATTCAGTGACGTTACAGGTAGCATAACCATATGAGGGTTACAATGTGATTGTGTTGTTAAAGTCTACAGGGCGATCGTTTTCTTGCTAGTGTTTAGCGATCGCATTCCTGTGGTCACCCCTGCGTACTGAATGACGGTGCCAATAGCATCTCTCAATTACAGTTTTGCCGGTCTGGCCAATGTTTACATCTATGTGTGCTTCACATTAATGGCGTAAATACTCACAGTTTTCTGATAATTTAGTCTACTTTCAAGTAAAGTCTTGCTGATAGTGTTATTGTACTAGAAGGCAACATTAAAACACTGTTTTTTCAGACCTAAGTTATGAGAATAGAGAAATACGAAACATTTATACTTATCATCCTTTTCCACATTTTTGTTACTAGATGTGTAAAATGTCATCCAGGCTCTCCAATAAGCTTTGTTCACAAACCACTTAAAATAACTGCTTAATTGTACATCTCATGTGGTTGCGTCAATTTTCTAGACTTATAGACTTGTGTGTGTTTGTGTGTGTGTGTGTGTGTGTGTGTGTGTCTCAGTCAGAAATGAAAAACAATATGTGTATATAACATCGTATTGTCTAACTCAGATGATTTACGCATCACATGACCTGGTTTCTTGCGAGACATTCCTCATGACCTGGCTTATAATAAGAGCTGACTTATACATGACCAAGTTTAACTTATGAATTGGCTCCTAGATAGGCATGACTCGTGACCTGGCTCATAACAAGAGCTGGCTCATAACATAGCTTAGCTCATGACATGACGTGGCTCATAGCATAACTTATGACATAACTGCCTTATGAAAAGAGCTGGCTCATAACATGACAGAATGCATAACATAATTTTAGCTCAAAACATAACCTGACTTGTAATATGACATGGCTCGTGATAAGAGCTGGCTTATAACATGATTTAGCTCATAGCATAACTTACATCATAGCATGACCTGGCTCATAACAAGTGCTGGCTTACAACATGACCTGGCTCATAGCAACGGCTGACTCTCAACATAATCTGGCTCATAGCAACGGCTGGCTCACAACATGACCTGGCTGCTTCATCACAAGACCAAGACGTAAACAAAACCAGCTCTGGTTAAGACGAGGCCTGATGAGGGCCAGGAATACAACGTGGGTGTTGTGTTTTCTGTTTCTGACGTGGGACGGGAATGTTATGACGGCTTTGTTGAGCAGATCGCCGCTTTGTCTGTCTGCCCGTCTCTCTCTATGTTTGGTAAGCTTATCTAAACATACACAACCAGTCTGATTGCATATGCAATTGGTACCTAGTCTGATATTTACCATATATATATATTTTTTTTTTTTTTCAAACTATTCGCCATTTCCCGCATTAGCGAGGTAGCGTTAAGAACAGAGGACTGGGCCTTTGAGGGAATACCCTCACCTGGCCCAATTCTCTGTTCCTTCTTTTGGAAAATTGAAAAAAAAACCGAGAGGGGAGGATTTCCAGCCCCCCGCTCCCTCCCCTTTTAGTCGCCTTCTACGACACGCAGGGAATACGTGGGAAGTATTCTTAATCCCCTATCCCCAGGGGATTATATATATATATATTATATATATTATATATATATATATATATATATATATATATATATATATATATATATATAAGGGGATAAGAGTGAGTGCTCAAATTACAGAGGTATAAGTTTGTTGAGTATTCCTAGTAAATTATATGGGAGGGTATTGATTGAGAGGGTGAAGGCATGTACAGAGCATCAGATTGGGGAAGAGCAGTGTGGTTTCAGAAGTGGTAGAGGATGTGTGGATCAGGTGTTTGCTTTGAAGAATGTATGTGAGAAATACTTAGAAAAGCAAATGGATTTGTATGTAGCATTTATGGATCTGGAGAAGGCATATGATAGAGTTGATAGAGATGCTCTGTGGAAGGTATTAAGAATATATGGTGTGGGAGGAAAGTTGTTAGAAGCAGTGAAAAGTTTTTATCGAGGATGTAAGGCATGTGTACGTGTAGGAAGAGAGGAAAGTGATTGGTTCTCAGTGAATGTAGGTTTGCGGCAGGGGTGTGTGATGTCTCCATGGTTGTTTAATTTGTTTATGGATGGGGTTGTTAGGGAGGTAAATGCAAGAGTTTTGGAAAGAGGGGCAAGTATGAAGTCTGTTGGGGATGAGAGAGCTTGGGAAGTGAGTCAGTTGTTGTTCGCTGATGATACAGCGCTGGTGGCTGATTCATGTGAGAAACTGCAGAAGCTGGTGACTGAGTTTGGTAAAGTGTGTGGAAGAAGAAAGTTAAGAGTAAATGTGAATAAGAGCAAGGTTATTAGGTACAGTAGGGTTGAGGGTCAAGTCAATTTGGAGGTGAGTTTGAATGGAGAAAAACTGGAGGAAGTGAAGTGTTTTAGATATCTGGGAGTGGATCTGGCAGCGGATGGAACCATGGAAGCGGAAGTGGATCATAGGGTGGGGGAGGGGGCGAAAATTCTGGGGGCCTTGAAGAATGTGTGGAAGTCGAGAGCATTATCTCGGAAAGCAAAAATGGGTATGTATGAAGGAATAGTGGTTCCAACAATGTTGTATGGTTGCGAGGCGTGGGCTATGGATAGAGTTGTGCGCAGGAGGATGGACGTGCTGGAAATGAGATGTTTGAGGACAATGTGTGGTGTGAGGTGGTTTGATCGAGTGAGTAACGTAAGGGTAAGAGAGATGTGTGGAAATAAAAAGAGCGTGGTTGAGAGAGCAGAAGAGGGTGTTTTGAAGTGGTTTGGGCACATGGAGAGGATGAGTGAGGAAAGATTGACCAAGAGGATATATGTGTCGGAGGTGGAGGGAACAAGGAGAAGAGGGAGACCAAATTGGAGGTGGAAAGATGGAGTGAAAAAGATTTTGTGTGATCGGGGCCTGAACATGCAGGAGGGTGAAAGGAGGGCAAGGAATAGAGTGAATTGGAGCGGTGTGGTATACCGGGGTTGACGTGCTGTCAGTGGATTGAATCAAGGCATGTGAAGCGTCTGGGGTAAGCCATGGAAAGCTGTGTAGGTATGTATATTTGCGTGTGTGGACGTATGTATATACATGTGTATGGGGTGGGTTGGGCCATTTCTTTCGTCTGTTTCCTTGCGCTACCTCGCAAACGCGGGAGACAGCGACAAAGTATAATAAAAAAAAAATGATGTATATATATATATATATATATATATATATATATATATATATATATATATATATATATATATATATGTATATATATATATATGTATATATATATATATATATATATATATATATATATATATATATATATATATATATGTATATATATATTTTATTTATATTATTTATTTTGCTTTGTCGCTGTCTCCCGCGTTAGCGAGGTAGCGCAAGGAAACAGACGAAAAAAAGGCCCAACCCACCCACATACACATGTATATACATACACGTCCACACACAGCACATATACATACCTATACATCTCAATGTATACATATATATACACACACAGACATATACATATATACACACATGTACATAATTCATACTGTCTGCCTTTATTGATTCCCATCGCCACCCCGCCAAACACATGGAATAACAACACCCTCCCCCTCATGTGTGCGAGGTAGCGCTAGGAAAAGACAACAAAGGTCCCTTTCGTTCACACTAAGTCTTTAGCTGTCATGTTATAATGCACCGAAACCACAGCTCCCTTTCCACATCCGGGCCCCACAGAACTTTCCATGGTTTACCCCAGACGCTTCACATGCCTTGGTTCAATCCATTGACAGCACGTCGACCCCGGTATACCACATCGTTCCAGTTCACTCTACTCCTTGCACGCCTTTCACCCTCCTGCATGTTCAGGCCCCGATCACTCAAAATCTTTTTCACTCCATCTTTCCACCTCCAATTTGGTCTCTCACTTCTCCTCGTCGTTCCATCCACCTCTGACACATATATCCTCTTGGTCAATCTTTCCTCACTCATTCTCTCAATGTGACCGAACCATTTCAAAACACCCTCTTCTGCTCTCTCAGCCACACTCTTTTTATTACCACACATCTCTCTTACCCTATTATTACTTACTCGATCAAACCACCTCACACCACATATTGTCCTCAAACATCTCATTTCCAGCACATCCACGCTCTTGCGCACAACTCTATCCATAGCCCACGCCTCGCAACCATACAACATTGTTGGAGCCACTATTCCTTCAAACATACCCATTTTTGCTTTCCGAGATAATGTTCTCGACTTCCACACATTCTTCAAGGCTCCTAGATTTTTCGCCCCCTCCCCCACCCTATGATTCACTTCCGCTTTCATGGTTCGATCCGCTGCCAGATCCACTCCCAGGTATCTAAAACACTTCACTTCCTCCAGTTTTTCTCCATTCAAACTTACCTCCCAATTGACTTGACCCTCAACCCTACTGTACCTAATAACCTTACTCTTATTCACATTTACTCTCAATTTCTTCTTTCACACACATTACCAAACTCAGTCACTAGCTTCTGCAGTTTCTGACATGAATCAGCCACCAGCGCTGTATCATCAGCGAACAACAACTGACTCACTTCCCAAGCTCTCTCATCCACAACAGACTGCATACTTGCCCCTCTTTCCAAAACTCTTGCATTCACCTCCGTAACAACCCCATCCATAAACAAATTAAACAACCATGGAGACATCACACACCCCTGCCGCAAACCTACATTCACTGAGAACCAATCACTTTCCTCTCTTCCTACACGTACACATGCCTTACATCCTCGATAAAAACTTTTCACAGCTTCTAACAACTTGCCTCCCACACCATATATTCTTGATACCTTCCACAGAGCATCTCTATCAACTCTATCATATGCCTTCTCCAGATCCATAAATGCTACATACAAATCCATTTGCTTTTCTAAGTATTTCTCACATACATTCTTCAAAGCAAACACCTGATCCACACATCCTTTACCACTTCTGAAACCACACTGCTCTTCCCCAATATGATGCTCTGTACACGCCTTCACCCTCTCAATCAATACCCTCCCATATAATTTACCAGGAATACTGAACAAACTTATATATCTGTAATTTGAGGTATATATATATATATATATATATATATATATATATATATATATATATATATATATATATATATATATATATATATATATATTTATATATATATATATGTGTGTGTGTGTGTGTGTGTGTGTGTGTGTGTATGTATACGTTGAAATGTATAGGTATATATATATATGTGCGTGTCTGGGCGTTTATGAATGTACATGTGTATGTGGATGGGTTGGGCATTACTTTCGTCTGTTCGTTTGTGCTACGTCGCTAACGCGGGAGACGGTGGTTAAGTATAATAGATATGAATAGATAAATATTTTTTATTTTTATTATACTTAACCGCCGTCTCGTGCGTCAGCGAGGTAACGCAAGGAAACAGACGAGGAATGGCCCAACTCACTCACATACTCATGTATATACGTAAACGCCCACACATGCACATATACATACATATACATTTCAACGTATACATACATATACATACACATACGTGTACATATTTACACATATACATATTCATACTTGCTGCCTTCATCCATTCCTGTCGCCACCCCGCCACACACGAAATAGCTTTCCCCCTCCCCCCCTCCCTCCAACGAGGCAGAACCAGGGACAGAAGAAAGACCACAGTCTTTCACACTCAGTCTCTACCTGTCTTATGTAATGCGCCGAAACCACAGCTCCCTTTCCACAGCCAGGCCCCAAAGACCTTTACATTGTTTACCCCAGACGCTTCACATGCCCTGTTTCAATCATTTGATAGCACGTCGACCCCGGTATACCACATCGTTCCAATTCAATCTATTCCTTGCACGAATTTCACCCTCCTGTATGTTCAGGCCCCGATCACTCAAAATCTTTCTCACTCCATCCTTCCACCTCCAATTTGGTCTCCCGCTTCTACTTCTTCCCTCCACTTCTGACACATATATCCTCTTTGTCAATCTTTCCTCACTCATTCTCTCCATGTGTCTAAACCATTTCAACACACCCTCTTCTCCTCTCTCAACCACACTCTTTTTGTCACCACACATCTCTCTTACCCTTTCATTACTTGATCCAACCACGTCACACCACATATTGTCCTCAAACATCTCATTTCGAACACATCCAACCTCCTCCGCACAACCCTATCTATAGCATATGCCTCACAACCATATAACATTGTTGGAACCACTATTCCTTCAAACATACCTATTTTTGTTCTCCGAGATAACGTTCTCGCCTTCCACACATTCTTCAACGCTCCCAGAACTTTCGCTCCCTCCCCTACCCTGTGACTCACTTCCGCTTCCATGGTTCCATCCGCTGGTACGTTCACTCTCTGATATCTAAAACACTTCACTTCCTCCAGTTTTTCTCCATTCAAACTTACCTCCCAGTTAACTTCTCCCTCAACCCTACTGAACCTGATAACCTTGCTCTTATTCACATTTACTCTCAACTTCCCTCTTTCACAAACTTTACCGAACTCAGTCACCAACTTCTGCAGTATGTCATCCGAATCAGGCACCAGCGCTGTATCATCAGCGAGCAACAACTGACTCACTTCACACACACACACACACACACACACACACACACACATATATATATATATATATATATATATATATATATATATATATATATATATATATATATATATATATATATATATATATATATTCATTTGAAACACCAAAGTTCCCAAGTGCACTTTCTTGTAATAATTACATAATCAGGGGAGATACAGGAAAGAAAAATATCAGTCAATTGATATGAACAAAGAGACATAGCTAGGACGCCATTTGGTAAACAAGTGACTATCTGAATGGAGGTTGGGTGCGTCCAAGACTGACTACAAGCGTACCATAAATGTATTGTGAGGACAAAAAGGGGAAATATTTACAACTGGAGAAATGTCTGATCATTATCTTGTGAAGGCGAAGGTGAAGATATGTGGAGGTTTCCAGAATAGAAGAGAGAATGTTGGGGTGAAGAGAGTGGTGAGAGTAAGTGAGCTTGGGAAGGAGACTTGTATGAGGAAGTACCAGGAGAGATTGAGTGCAGAATGGAAAAAGATGAGAGCAAAAAACATAAGGGGAGTGGGGGAGGAATGGTATATATTTAGAGAAGCAGTGATAGCTTGTGCAAAAGATGCCTGTGGCATGAGAAACGTGGGAGGTGGGCAGATTAGAAAGGGTAGTGAGTGTAGGGATGAAGAAGTAAGATTGTTAGTGAATGAGAAGAGATAGGCATTTGGACGATTTTTGCTGGGAAATAGTGCAAATGACTGGGAGATGTATAAAAGAAAGAGGCAAGAGGTCAAAAGAAAAGTGCAAGAGGTGAAAAAGAGGGCAAATGAGAGTTGGGATGACAGAGTATCATTAGATTTTAGAGAGAATAAAAAGATGTTTTGGAAGGAGGTAAATACAGTGCGTAAGACAAGAGAACATATGGGAACCACGATGAAGAGTGCAAATGGGGAGGTGATAACAAGTGGTGGTGAAGTGAGACGGAGATGGAGTGAGTATTTTGAAGGTTTGTTGAATGTGTTTGATGATATAGGGTATTTTGGTCGATGAGGTGTGCGAAATGAGAGGGTTAGGGAAAATGATTTGGTAAACAGAGAAGATGTAGTGAAAGCTTTGCGGAAGATGAAAGCCGGCAGTGCGGCGTGTTCGGACGGTATTGCAGTGGAATTTGTTAAAAAAAAAAGGGGGGGTGACTGTATTGTTGACTAGTTGGTGAGGATATTCACTGTTCACAGAACATTATCTCGGAAAGCAAAAATGGGTATGCTTGAAGGAATAGTGGTTCCAACAATGTTGTATGGTTGCGAGGCGTGGGGTATGGATAGAGTTGTGCGCAGGAGGGTGGATGTGCTGGAAATGAGATGTTTGAGGACAGTGTGTGGTGTGAGGTGGTTTGATCGAGTAAGTAATGTAAGGGTAAGAGAGATGTGTGGAAATAAAAAGAGCGTGGTTGAGAGAGCAGAAGAGGGTGTTTTGAAATGGTTTGGGCACATGGAGAGAATGAGTGAGGAAAGATTGACCAAGAGGATATATGTGTCGGAGGTAGAGGGAACGAGAAGTGGGAGACCAAATTGGAGGTGGAAAGATGGAGTGAAAAAGATTTTGTGTGATCGGGGCCTGAACATGCAGGAGGGTGAAAGGCGGGCAAGGAATAGAGTGAACTGGATCGATGTGGTATACCGGGGTTGACGTGCTGTCAGTGGATTGAATCAGGGCATGTGAAGCGTCTGGGTTAAACCATGGAAAGTTGTGTGGGGCCTGGATGTGGAAAGGGAGCTGTGGTTTCGGGCATTATTGCATGACAGCTAGAGACTGAGTGTGAACGAATGGGGCCTTTGTTGTCTTTTCCTAGTGCTACCTCGCACACATGAGGGGGGAGGGGGATGGTATTCCATGTGTGGCGAGGTGGCGATGGGAATGAATAAAGGCAGACAGTGTTAATTGTGTGCATGGGTATATATGTATGTGTCTGTGTGTGTATATATATGTGTACATTGAGATGTATAGATATGTATATTTGCGTGTGTGGACGTGTATGTATATACATTGTGTATGGGTGTGGGTTGGGCCATTTCTTTCGTCTGTTTCCTTGCGCTACCTCGCAAACGCGGGAGACAGCGACAAAGCAAAATAAAATAAATAAGATATATATATATATATATATATATATATATATATATATATATATATATATATATATATATTGTGTGTGTGTGTGTGTGTGTTTAAAGATAAACGTGTTAAAGAGAGACTTCTGGATGTGAATATATGATGAGCAGAGCAGCTGGTGGGTCGTCTGGTCTCTTCTTGTCGGAGGCGACGGCTTAAGTTTGTAAAGTTTTTATGAAAAGATGAATCGTCATACATGAGAAGCGGATGGTGAATGTTAAGGATCCTGGAAGAGAGACTTGCGTAAGAAAATATGTGAGTGATTTTGTAAGAAATGGCGAGAGGTGAGAGTGAACGAAACATGGGAACGGAATGAGGAATGGGGAGTACTTAGTGAAACATTGCTGACATGTACTAGAACAGTATATGGCATGTGGGAGGCGGGCGTGTGAGAAATGGTACTGAATGGTGGGGTGAGGGAATTATGTTGTTAGTGAATGAGAGAAGAGTTTCATAGATCTTAACTGATGGAAGTGAGAGTTATTGACTGGGAAGTGGAGGAGAAGGAGGGAGTGGAAAGATGGGATGAAAGATATTTCGAGTAATTGGGGTTCGAACATGCATGAGTATGGAAGGTGTACATGTGGTAGAGCGAATGAGAGCGATGTTGTTTACAGGGGTAACGCACTGTCACTGGACTGAACCTGGGCATATGAAGCGGTCAGGGGAAACCTCGCTGTCTGTGTGGTTCATATGTGCATAGCGGGCTGTGGTTTTCTGGTGTTGCACAAGAACTGCGAGACAATAGATGCTAGCAAATGAGGCTGTTCCTTTATTCCTTGTGCTGCTTCGATTTACGGGAAACTGCAAACAAGTGTGTGTATATGTGTACCCGTGTGTTTGTGTGTGTGTGTGTGTGTGTATATATATATATATATATATATATATATATATATATATATATATATATATATATATATATATATACACATTTTTTTTATTATTATTATTATACTTTGTCGCTGTCTTCCGTGTTAGCGAGGTAGCGCGAGGAAACGGACTAAAGAGTGGCCCAACCCACCTACACGTCCACACATGCACATATACGTACCTACACATCTCAACGTATACATATATATACACACACAGACATATACATATATACACATGTACATAATTCATTGTCTGCCCTTACTCATTCCCGTCGCCACCTCGCCACACATGAAATACAACCCCCTCCCCCCGGCATGTGCGCGAGGTAGCACTAGGAAAAGACAACAAAGGCCACATTCGTTCACACTCTGTCTCTAGCTGTCATGTAAAATGCACCGAAACCACAGCTCTTTTTCCACATCCAGGCCCCACAGAACTTTCCATGGTTTACCCCAGATGCTTCACATGCCCTGGTTCAATCCATTGGCAGCACGTCGACCCCGGTATACCACATCATTCCAATTCACTCTATTCCTTGCACAACTTTCACCCTCCTGCATGTTCAGTCCCCGATCACTCAAAATCTTTTCCACTCCATCTTTCCACCTCCAATTTGGTCTCCCACTTCTCCTCGTTCCCTCCTCCACCCCTGACATATATCCTCTTTGTCAATCTTTCCTAACTCATTCTCTCCATGTGACCAAACCATTTCAAAACACCCTTTTCTGCTCTCTCAGCCACACTCTTTTTATTACCATACACCTCTATTACTTAATCAAACCACCTCACACTACATATTGTCCTCAAACATCTCATATCCAGCACATCCACCCTCCTCCGCACAACTCTATCTATAGCCCACGCCTCGCAACCATATAAGATTGTTGGAACCACTATTCCTTCAAAAATATCCATTTTTGCTTTCCAAGATAACGTTCTCGACTTCCACACATTCTTCAACGCTCCCAGAACTTTCGCCCCCTTCCCCACCCTATGACTCACCTCCGCTTCCATGGTTCCATCCGCTGCCAAATCCATTCCTAGATGTCTAAAACACTTCACTTCCACCAGTTTTTCTCCATTCAAACTTACCTCCCATTTGACTTGTCCCTCATCCCTTCTGTACCTAACAACCTTGCTCTTCTTCACATTTACTCTCAGCTTTCTTCTTTCACACTACCAAACTCAGACACCAGCTTCTGCAGCTTCTCACCCGAATCATCCATCAGCGCAGTATCATCAGCGAACAACAACTGACTCACTTCCCATGCTCTCTCATCCACAACAGACTGCATACTTGCCCCTCTTTCCGAAACTCTTGCATTCACCCCCCTAACAACCCCATCCATAAACAAATTAAACAACCATGGAGACATCACACACCCCTGCCGCAAACCAACATTCACTGAGAACAAATCACTTTCCGCTCTTCCTACACATACACATGCCTTACATCCTTTTCACTGCTTCTAACAACTTGCCTCCCACATCATATACTCTTGATACCTTCCACAGAGCATCTCTATCAACTCTATCATATGCCTTCTCCAGATCCATAAATGCTACATACAAATCCATTTGCTTTTCTAAGTATTTCTCACATACATTCTTCAAAGCAAACACTTGATCCACACACCCTCTACCACTTCTGAAAGCACACTGTTCTTTCATGTATGAGTATGTATGAGTCAGCGTATGTATGAGTCATACATACGTTGAATAACCTTACCAACCAGTCAACATTACGGTCACCCCCTTTTTTGATAAATTCCACTGCAATACCATCCAAACCTTGCCGGCTTTCATCTTCCGCAAAGCTTTTACTGTCTCTTCCCTGTTTACCAAATCATTCCCCCTAACCCTCTCACTTTGCACACCACCTCGACCAAAACACCCTATATCTGCCACTCTATTATATATATATATATATATATATATATATATATATATATATATATATATATATATATATATATATATATATATATATGTGTGTGTGTGTGTGTGTGTGTGTGTGTGTGTAGAGTGTGTTCCAAAAAGTGTACTCACATTTTGACACCATATAACTCGCTAAATTTTCTTTTCTTTTTTCAGATTTAATTGACCTGAAAGAAATTCAGTGAGTTATAGGTTGTCAAAAAGTGAGTACTTTCTTTGGAAGACACTCTAGATATATATATGTATATATATATATATATATATATATATATATATATATATATATATATATATATATATATATATATATATATATTTTTGCAGGGAAAAAATGCAATTGAGTGGGAGATGTATAAAAGAAAGAGACAGGAGGTCAAGAGAAAGCTGCAAGAGGTGAAAAAAAGGGCAAATGAGAGTTGGGGTGAGAGAGTATCATTAAATTTTAGAGAGAATAAAAAGATGTTCTGGAAGGAGGTAAATAAAGTGCGTAAGACAAGGGAGCAAATGGGAACTTCAGTGAAGGGCGCAAATGGGGAGGTGATAACAAGTAGTGGTGATGTGCGAAGGAGATGGAGTGAGTATTTTGAAGGTTTGTTGAATGTGTTTGATGATAGAGTGGCAGATATAGGGTGTTTTGGTCGAGGTGGTGTGCAAAGTGAGAGGGTTAGGGAAAATGATTTGGTAAACAGAGAAGAGGTAGTGAAAGCTTTGCGGAAGATGCAAGCCGGCAAGGCAGCAGGTTTGGATGGTATTGCAGTGGAATTTATTAAAAAAGGGGGTGACTGTATTGTTGACTGGTTGGTAAGGTTATTTAATGTATGTATGACTCATGGTGAGGTGCCTGAGGATTGGCGGAATGCGTGCATAGTGCCATTGTACAAAGGCAAAGGGGATAAGAGTGAGTGCTCAAATTACAGAGGTATAAGTTTGTTGAGTATTCCTGGTAAATTATATGGGAGGGTATTGATTGAGAGGGTGAAGGCATGTACAGAGCATCAGATCGGGGAAGAGCAATGTGGTTTCAGAAGTGGTAGAGGATGTGTGGATCAGGTGTTTGCTTTGAAGAATATGTGTGAGAAATACTTAGAAAAGCAAATGGATTTGTATGTAGCATTTATGGATCTGGAGAAGGCATATGATAGAGTTGATAGAGATGCTCTGTGGAAGGTATTAAGAATATATGGTGTGGGAGGAAAGTTGTTAGAAGCAGTGAAAAGTTTTTATCGAGGATGTAAGGCATGTGTACGTGTAGGAAGAGAGGAAAGTGATTGGTTCTCAGTGAATGTAGGTTTGCGGCAGGGGTGTGTGATGTCTCCATGGTTGTTTAATTTGTTTATGGATGGGGTTGTTAGGGAGGTAAATGCAAGAGTTTTGGAAAGAGGGGCAAGTATGAAGTCTGTTGGGGATGAGAGAGCTTGGGAAGTGAGTCAGTTGTTGTTCGCTGATGATACAGCGCTGGTGGCTGATTCATGTGAGAAACTGCAGAAGCTGGTGACTGAGTTTGGTAAAGTGTGTGGAAGAAGAAAGTTAAGAGTAAATGTGAATAAGAGCAAGGTTATTAGGTACAGTAGGGTTGAGGGTCAAGTCAATTGGGAGGTGAGTTTGAATGGAGAAAAACTGGAGGAAGTGAAGTGTTTTAGATATCTGGGAGTGGATCTGGCAGCGGATGGAACCATGGAAGCGGAAGTGGATCATAGGTTGGGGGAGGGGGCGAAAATTCTTGGGGCCTTGAAGAATGTGTGGAAGTCGAGAACATTATCTCGGAAAGCAAAAATGGGTATGTTTGAAGGAATAGTGGTTCCAACAATGTTGTATGGTTGCGAGGCGTGGGCTATGGATAGAGTTGTGCGCAGGAGGATGGATGTGCTGGAAATGAGATGTTTGAGGACAATGTGTGGTGTTAGGTGGTTTGATCGAGTGAGTAACGTAAGGGTAAGAGAGATGTGTAGAAATAAAAAGAGCGTGGTTGAGAGAGCAGAAGAGGGTGTTTTGAAGTGGTTTGGGCACATGGAGAGAATGAGTGAGGAA
The DNA here is from genome assembly GCF_036320965.1 of Panulirus ornatus. Classification (NCBI taxonomy): domain Eukaryota; kingdom Metazoa; phylum Arthropoda; class Malacostraca; order Decapoda; family Palinuridae; genus Panulirus; species Panulirus ornatus. The sequence continues at coordinate 44,476,562 of NC_092226.1, forward strand.
AGATTGACCAAGAGGATATATGTGTCGGAGGTGGAGGGAACGAGGAGAAGAGGGAGACCAAATTGGAGGTGGAAAGATGGAGTGAAAAAGATTTTGTGTGATCGGGGCCTGAACATGCAGGAGGGTGAAAGGAGGGCAAGGAATAGAGTGAATTGGAGCGATGTGGTATACCGGGGTTGACGTGCTGTCAGTGGATTGAATCAAGGCATGTGAAGCGACTGGGGTAAACCATGGAAAGCTGTGTAGGTATGTATATTTGCGTGTGTGGACCTATGTGTATACATGTGTATGGGGGGGGGGGGGGGTTGGGCCATTTCTTTCGTCTGTTTCCTTGCGCTACCTCGCAAACGCGGGAGACAGCGACAAAGTATAATAAAAAAAAAAAAAAAAAAAAAATATATATATATATATATATATATATATATATATATATATATAGAGAGAGAGAGAGAGAGAGAGAGAGAGAGAGAGAGACAGACAGTGTTATATAGTTTATACAGATGCTCTGTGGAAGGTATTAAGAATATATAATGTGGGAGGCAGGTTGCTAGAAGCAGTGAAAAGTTTTAATCGAGGATGTATGGCATGTGTACGAGTGGGAAGAGAGGAAAGTGATTGGTTCTCATAGGATGTCTGTTTGCGGCAGGGGTCCTTGATGTCGCCATGGTTGTTTAAATTGTTTATGAATGGGGTTGTTAGGGAGGTGAATACAAGAGTGTTGGAGAGAGGGGCAAGTATGCAATCTGTTGTCGATGAGAGGTCTTAGGAAGTGAGTCAGCTGTTGTTCGCTGATGATAGAGCGCTGGTGGTTGATTCGGGTGGGAAACTGCAGAAGCTGGTGACTGAGTTTGGTAAAGTGTACGAAAGAAGGGAGCTGAGAGTAAATGTGAATAAGAGCTAGGTTATTAGGTACAGTAGGGTTGAGGGACAAGTCATTTGGGAGGTAAGTTTGAATGGAGAAAAACTGGAGGAAGTGAAGTGTTTTAGATATCTGGGAGTGGATTTGGCAGCAGATGGAACCATGGAAGCGGATGTGAGTCACAGTGTGGGGGAGGGGGCGAAAGTTCTGGGAGCGATGAAAAATGTGTGGAAGTCGAGAACATTATCTTGGAAAGCAAAAATGGGTATGTTTGAAGGAATAGTGGTTTCAACAATGTTAGATGATTGGGAGGCGTGGGCTATGGGTAGTTATGTGCGAAGGAGGGTGGATGTGCTGGAAATGAGATGTTTGAGGACAATATGTGGTGTAAGGTGGTTTGATCGAGTAAGTATTTAAAGGGTAAGAGAGATGTGTGGTGACAAAAAGAATGTGGTTAAGAGAGCAGAAGAGAGTGCTGAAATGGTTTGGTCACATGGAGAGAATGAGTGAGGAAAGATTGACAAAGAGGATACATGTGTCAGAGGTGGAGGGAATGAGAAGTGGGAGACCAAATTGAAGGTGGAAGGATAGAGAAAAAGATTTTGAGCGATCGGGGACTGAACATGCAGTAAGGTGAAAGGCATGCAAGGATTGGAGTGAATTGGAACGATGTGGTATACCGGGGTCGACGTGCTGTCAATGTATTGAACCAGGGCATGTGAAGCGTCTGGGGTAAACCATGGAAAGTTCTGTGGGGCCTGGATGTGGAAAGGGAGCTGTAGTTTCGGTGCATTATTACATGACAGCTAGAGACTGAGTGTGAACGAATGTGGCCTTTGTTGTCTTTTCCTAGCGCTACCTCGCACACATGAGGGGGAGGGGGTTGTTATTTCATGTGTGGTGAGGTGACGATGGGAATGAATAACGGCAGACAGTATGAATTATGTACATGTGTATATATGTATATGCCTGTGTGTGTATATTTTTGTATACGTTGAGATGTATAAGTATGTATATGTGCGTGTGTGGACGTGTATGTATATACATGTGTATGTGGGTGGGTTGGGCCATTCTTTCGTCTGTTTCCTTGCCCTACCTCGCTAACGCGGGAGACAGCGACAAAGCAAAAAAAAAAAAAAAAAAAAAAAAAAAAAAAATATATATATATATATATATATATATATATATATATATATATATATATATATATATATATATATATACCTTTCCTTTATTAGATTTTTTGCTTATTTCTTCCTCATTAGAAGACCCATGCATGTAACTTCTGGTCAGGCCTAACTCTGCTAATTGGAAAACTTCGACATTTATCAAGAAGGTTTTCGGCACTTGTAGACCAGGGACAAGGATGGTTCTAATTGGGAAACTCGGGAAGGTTACAAGAGAAGGGTGCATCTGATTACAATATTCTGCCCTTGATTGATAGGAAGCCCCGAGTTTGGCGGGGACGATGGCATATATCATTGCCTCACTGTTGAGCATGATCACGGACAGTTTGTGGGAGGCAGTGTCAGAGAGTGCTGTCTCATAACGTAGACTGTATGATCCTTTTCGTAATTACCCTCCATGCATCTTATATGTTTAGGAATACAAAGGACTATTATCTTGGAGCTGGTTTTACGCTGGAGGGTATTGAAAGTTTGGGCAAGTTTTGTGTCAAGTCTTGCCCGACGTCTATGACCTTCTGTGAATATAGAGGACGCTCAGCTGGAGGTGGCCAGGATGTCATTACAGCTGCCACGTATCTGGCAGGTGTTGGGAGGTGAGGGCAGATTGTGAGAGGGGGATGCTGGCCCGGACGCGATCGACAGATGTTTAAGAGGAATATAACAGGAAAGTTGTAGATTCTATGGCTCCGCGCAGGTGCTTTTATCGTTAATAATTAGTGTAATCAGAGTCTCTCTCTCTCTCTCTCTCTCTCTCTCTCTCTCTCTCTCTCTCTCTCTCTCTCTCTCTCTCTCTCTCTGTTTCCCGCGTTAGTGCCAGAAACAGACGAAGAAAGGCTACATCCACTCACACCCATCCTCTAGCTGTAATGTGTAATGCGCTATAAGGCTTCGCAAGACCTTAGCTACCTGGCGCGGGCCCTTGTTTTGAAGCAGCCTATTCTCCCTTGTTGCCCTCCACAGATCTAGATGGTTGGCTGGTTATTTGGGATTTAAGCCTACAGGCCACCATGGATATCAAGACCTTCAGCGTCAAGGTATAACCAGTGGCAAAAAAATAAAAAAAAAAAAAAGTCTTGCAAGACCGTACACGCTTGACCTGCAGGTACGGCTCTTGGAGATGGTGAGGTCTGGTGGATGATCCCCGGGGCACTGGGCCTGTCTGCTGCCAAGATCATTAAGGCCGGGAAGGTGAAGAGGTATAGCCACCACCACCTTCTAAAGATGGTTCCAACACCACATTAACTCTCTCTCTCTCTCTCTCTCTCTCTCTCTCTCTCTCTCTCTCTCTCTATATATATATATATATATATATATATATATATATATATATATATATATATATATATATATATATATTCTTTCTTTTCTTTTAAACCATTCGCCATTTCCCGCGTTAGCGAGGTAGCGCTAAGAACAGAGGACTGGGCCTTTTTTGGAATATCCTCACCTGGCCCCACTCTGTTCCTTCTTTTGGAAAATTAAAAAAAAAACGAGAGGGGAGGATTTCCAGCCCCCCGCTCCCTCCCCTTTTAGTCGCCTTCTACGACACGCAGGGAGTACGTGGGAAGTATTCTTAATCCCCTATCCCCAGGGATATATATATATATATATATATATATATATATATATATATATATATATATATATATATATATATATATATATATATATGTATATATATATATATATATATATATATATATATATATATATATATATATATATATATATATATATATATATATATATCTAGAAGCAGCGAACAGTTTTTACCAAGGATGCAAGTCATGTGTACGAGTAGGAAGAGAGGAAAGTGATTGGTTCCAAGTGAATGTCGGTTTGCGGCAGGGGTGCGTGTTGTCTCCATGGTTGTTTAATTTGTTTATGGATGGGGTTGTTAGGGAGGTGAATGCAAGAGTTTTGGTGAGAGGGGCAAGTATGCAGTCTGTTCTGGATGAGAGGGCTTGGGAAGTGAGTCAGTTGTTGATCGCTGATGATACAGCGCTGGTGGCTGATTCGGGTGAGAAACTGTAGAAGCTGGTAACTGAGTTCGGTAAAGTGTGTGAAAGAAGAAATCTGAGAGTAAATGTGAATAAGAGCAAGGTTATTAGGTACAGTAGGGTTTAGGGGCAAGTCGAATGGAAGGTAATTTTAAATGGAAAAAACTGGAGGAAGTTAAGTGTTTTAGATATCTGGGAGTGGATTTGGCAGCGGATGGAGCCATGGAAGCGGAAGTGAGTCGCAGGGTGAGGAACGAGGCGAAAGTTCTGGGAGCATTATGTTATCCTTCAGTGATGCTGCATCCCGCCTCGGTGGGACGATGACAGTGTTGACTCCCGTAATGTTGGTACCTGTGTCATCTCCTCCTCCATCCCTCTCAACGGTATTATTTTCCCTGTTATAAATTTTTCTCTTATTGTCTCAGGCATATCAAAAGTTGCTTCTATTATATGTGAGACAACGAGGAGCTTCATAGGCCGTGAGAGAGCGTATGGTCTTAAGCGTATGTGGTTGGTAGCTGCAAGTTGGCTTTGGCGACCTTAATGACTCTGGCAGTGGATACCCTCATCCTCACTGTTCAGCCAACCAATAGTGGAACAAAATGCTATGATCTGTCCGGTAACTTTGGTGAACATAACCTATGTATGGTTTTGCTCCCCGGAATATATGTGTATATTACACTTATCGTCTGGCAGTCTGTTGATCAGTGATTGGTTGGTTATGTCCGTTGATTGGTCGACCACCGGGTCATTAAAGCTGTCAGGGTCAAATTATGATCACTGGTTGATCGTCTTCTGGTGTTGGATGTAATTCTGAAGCCACGTACACCCTGAGTGTCTATGTGGCACGTGACTCTGTAGGTTGGTTTGTTGCTATCCCAACACCACACCTGTAAATACTATTGAACTGTTGATGTTCTATATTTGATTTTATCCTTACATGAGGCTTGCTTTTTGTATGCTATATTACGGACGATAACAGCCCTTACGGTCGTACAGCATGATATCAAGCTAACCTGGAAGGATACGAAGTGAATTTAAGTCATATAAGCTGGGGAGAATTTCAAGCAAATGTTTTCTTCCGTCTTCTTTATGGAGCGATATTGTTTCTTGGAATAGCTGAGTGGGGCTTTGTGGCCGCCTCCAGGCTGCTGTATGGCGAGGTGGGAAGTGTCGATAAGATTTTCGATTAGTTATGACGTGTACCTGAGCTGGTATGGGATAATCACACCTACTGGAGGATCAGTAATGGGATGGGAAGCTGACAGCTGCGTGGGGATATTGTGTCTGGGGAAAACGCTGATTGAATGAAGGGATGTATTGAACTCTTTCATTGAACTGTATGGTAAATAAAAAAAGATTTCCGATAATCTCTCTCTCTCTCTCTCTCTCTCTCTCTCTCTCTCTCTCTCTCTCTCTCTCTCTCTCTCTCTCTCTCTCTCTCTCTCTATCTATCTATCTATCTATCTATCTATCTGTCTATCTATCTATCTATCTATATAGACGGATAGATGGATAGTGAGATATACCTCGGTCTTCATTGTTAGATATTTGAATGCATGCTTGCATATTTATATGCACCCTGAAACATGCATGAATGCTTATTCACACACACACACACACACACACACACACACACACACACACACACACACACAAGAACCTCCGTGGTGTAATTGTTAGCGTTATTGATCATAAGTTCGAATCCTGGGTTTGGACTTTGGTCCACACCCAGTGCAACTGTTCACCCTCCTCTCGGGGATGGTCGATTCATAGGTCCCCAACTTTTACTGGGGCAGAGCACGCAGGAGTAACGCCATGGTACTTGTATGCGAACTTAAAAAGACGGGGCAGCACGAGTGTAAGACTCTCTCCCCGTTGTACACTAATAGTGATCACACACACACACACACACACACACACACACACACACACACACACACACACACACACACACTGGAGGAGGAGTAATCACTTCATACTTGAGGTAGATCACACAGTGGAAGAGGAGGTGCTGGCAGACAAAGTGACGCCCAAAGAATAGAAAGGAAAACGTAGCGAAGGAGACACTATAGCTTGAAGTATCTTTTCTGGGAACACAAAATGGGAGATCGAATTCGAGATCAAAGATGTATAAAGTCTTGTGAAATCTTCTGCAAGGAAGCACAGAGACACACACTAGGCAAGAGGTGCGGGAGACTAAAGGGTTGGATTGTATTTGACAGATGCAAGAGGACCTGAAGTAACTTCCTCACCACGAGAAGGGTGGAACACGTGAGGTCTTGAAGATATGTAGTAGATTTTTCAGAGGAACACCCCTCAGTGTTGCGCTGTTATATAACAAAGAAACTAAACGCCAGGACTAGATCGCTGGTTAAAGGCGCCCAGATGCGGACGTACGTGAGAAACTTATTCAAGTTATGTTTAACCTTGGAGGAGCCATACTAGCGGCCAGGGAGGAGGAAGATGCCTCAGTAAAAACGGAAATAAATCCAGTGACGGGTCCTGGAGGAGGCAGACCCGTGCGAGAGCCACGATCCAGATGACATCTCACCGCTGGGACTCGAGAACGTGAGGTGACCATTGGTGGGACTCAGAGAACGTGAGGTGACCATTGTTACACCACTGGTGGGACTCAGAGAACGTGAGGTGACCATTGTTACACCACTGGTGATGGCCCACCCAGCGAGGGCAGTTTCCCATCAAACTGGAGAAGAGCCAAGGCAGGAACTGTCATGAAATTGGTGGGACAGAGGCGTAGCCCTGAACAGTGGGCCAGTATCTTCAATGAATCGAACTTGTAAGATACGACACCAAGGAAAAGTGATCAGGAAGCAGGAGGGAGTTTTTGACTTGGTACCAGATACTTGAGTTGGACGCAAGATCGATTACGAAAACATCGTGCGTGGTACATGGGTCGGGTTTTTTTGGGAGGGTTAGCAATATCCTGGAAAAGAGAGCTAGTGAGTGGAGCTCGTATTCTTGGAATGTCAGAAGGCCTCTGGTTAGACGTCCAGACTGAGGTAGGAGGAAGGCCTCTGTAATGGACTGGCAGAATACCGAACATGCATGTGGGCAACTTTCTTGATCAAGCTGGGAGGGGATGACAAGTTGAATATCCCATGGCTGGGACTGATACTATTTCTGATTTATGTATATGACTTGCCAGATGGGGTAGGATCATACCTGAGTTATGTGTGATGATAATGTGAAAATTATGAGAGAAGTTACAAGTAGAAGAAACTGTGAGATATTACAAAGAGATCTAGACGAGGTGCGACACAAGATGGACAAACCCATAAACATGGAAAACTGCTTCAGCAGACCAGATGGTGTGTAGCATATTGGGGTAGACATGCCACGAGGGTCGTGCTGTGAAAGAGACATAGGCTCTGATATCATGATGAACTTATGACCACAGCAACATCGGTGAGGGGTCGTGAGGGAGGTCACTTATGTTTGGATCTCCATCATCATCATCATCATCACCAAGGTTACCCTCACACAGCCAGATCTCTCAATATGATATATCCACGACGACTGCTGGAATATACCGCACCACTTTAGTCACCACGCTTAAAGTGCCATCCTTGGTTGGTTGGTTGGTTGGTTTTATGGTACATTAAAGTGCCATCCTTGGTTGGTTGGTTTGTTGGTTTTATGGTACATTAAAGTGCCATCCTTGGTTGGTTGGTTGGTTGGTTTTATGGTACATTAAAGTGCCATCCTTGGTTGGTTGGTTGGTTTTATGGTACATTAAAGAGTCTTCTTCACAAACCAGACCACGTAGATCTCTTGGAAAGAGTAAGAGTATATGCAGTTAGATCTGTACAAGACTTGAGTGGAATCACCGAGCCGGCCTCGGTGTGCCCAGTTTGGAAAAAGAAGGATAACCAAAGACAGGCTCAGTTATACATAGATTACCGAGACCATAACAACATGAATGCAGGGTCCTTCTTTGAAGTTTGAAGAATCCAGGACAAGAGGACACAAATGGTCCAGGACAAGAGGACACAAATGGTCCAGGACAAGAGGACACAACTGGTCCAGGACAAGAGGGCACAACTGGTCCAGGACAAGAGGGCACAAATGGTCCAGGACAAGAGGGCACAAATGGTCCAGGACAAGAGGGTACAACTGGTCCAGGACAAGAGGGCACAACTGGTCCAGGACAAGAGGGTACAACTGGTCCAGGACAAGAGGGCACAAATGGTCCAGGACAAGAGGGCACAAATGGTCTAGGACAGGAGGGTACAACTGGTCCAGGACAGGAGGGCACAACTGGGAGTATAGTTTCAGCAGTAGTATTGAGGAGACATTAACCAAACAAACCAAAGAGGAAGTAAATGTGGGTTGGAATGGAAAGCTCAAAAAACTTATTTTACAGAATTGAAATTTTGAGTGTTAGATCCCACGAGTGAGAAGCCCCTGTCTTCGTATGTGGAATAGGTAATATAAGTTAGGCAAAACACACACACACACACACACACACACACACACACGCACACACACACACACACACACACACACACACACACACACACACATGAGAATGAGGTCTTGGAAAGTGTTGCAATATCTGTCAAAATACATAAACAGGATACTGAAGGGTCTTGACCCATATAAGGTTTATGTTCACGATACACATGTCCTATCAGACCATGAGGAAGAGAGGTGATAGAATGGATATAAAGAAGGATAAAATGTAAAGAAATACTTCTATGAGAGTAGTGGATGAATGGAATACACTGAGTGAGGAAACTGTGGATGTGGGCATCATGCAGATATGTAGAATGTTGTGTGATGGTAGAGAATGTTCAGCAGAGGGATCCCACGAAGGTAGGAAGCCGGGAGGTACAACACCACACCGGCTGCGTGCTCGTGATGTAGACAGTTTAAGACAATACAGCGGGACACATTGTAGGGTGGACCACCACAGTCGCTTGTGGTGACCTGCGGGTGGTATATACCATCACAGTCGCTTGTGGTGACCTGCGGGTGGTATATACCATCACAGTCGCTTGTGGTGACCTGCGGGTGGTATATACCATCACAGTCGCTTGTGGTGACCTGCGGGTGGTATATACCATCACAGGTACTTGTGGTGACCTGCGGGTGGTATATACCATCACAGTCGCTTGTGGTGACCTGCGGGTGGTATATACCATCACAGTCGCTTGTGGTGACCTGCGGGTGGTATATACCATCACAGTCGCTTGTGGTGACCTGCGGGTGGTATATACCATCACAGTCGCTTGTGGTGACCTGCGGGTGGTATATACCATCACAGTCGCTTGTGATGACCTGCGGGTGGTATATACCATCACAGTCGCTTGTGGTGACCTGCGGGTGGTATATACCATCACAGTCGCTTGTGGTGACCTGCGGGTGGTATATACCATCACAGTCGCTTGTGGTGACCTGCGGGTGGTATATACCATCACAGTCGCTTGTGGTGACCTGCGGGTGGTATATACCATCACAGTCGCTTGTGGTGACCTGCGGGTGGTATATACCATCACAGGTACTTGTGGTGACCTGCGGGTGGTATATACCATCACAGTCGCTTGTGGTGACCTGCGGGTGGTATATACCATCACAGGTACTTGTGGTGACCTGCGGGTGGTATATACCATCACAGGTACTTGTAGCTTGTAGTGGTTTGCTGGCAGTTTCAGTCGCTACCACAAATGTGTTCATAATTCAAAGGATAATTACATTTCTCTTTTCTTTTCAGGGCTTCTTATCAAGTCTTTCACGCGTCAATCAAGGTAAGAATTCTGATATATTATGAGTTTCTACCGTTTCTTTTTCTTTTACAATTCTTTCACCTTTTCACATTGTGTCATTCATCTTTGTGTGCTCCAGAAGTGATCGGGGTGGTGCTGAAAGAGTTCAGTTAAGAGAGGTAGATAGATAGAGCTTAAAATTTGATCATATATATATATATATATATATATATATATATATATATATATATATATATATATATATATATATATATATATTTTTTTTTTTTTTTTTTTTTTTTTATACTTTGTCGCTGTCTCCCGCGTTTGCGAGGTAGCGCAAGGAAACAGACGAAAGAAATGGCCCAACCCACCCCCATACACATGTACATACACACGTCCACACACGCAAATATACATACCTACACAGCTTTCCATGGTTTACCCCAGACGCTTCACATGCCTTGCTTCAATCCACTGACAGCACGTCAACCCCTGTATACCACATGACTCCAATTCACTCTATTTCTTGCCCTCCTTTCACCCTCCTGCATGTTCAGGCCCCGATCACACAAAATCTTTTTCACTCCATCTTTCCACCTCCAATTTGGTCTCCCTCTTCTCCTCGTTCCCTCCACCTCCGACACATATATCCTCTTGGTCAATCTCTCCTCACTCATTCTCTCCATGTGCCCAAACCATTTCAAAACACCCTCTTCTGCTCTCTCAACCACGCTCTTTTTATTTCCACACATCTCTCTTACCCTTACGTTACTTACTCGATCAAACCACCTCACACCACACATTGTCCTCAAACATCTCATTTCCAGCACATCCATCCTCCTGCGCACATCTCTATCCATAGCCCACGCCTCGCAACCATACAACATTGTTGGAACCACTATTCCCTCAAACATACCCATTTTTGCTTTCCGAGATAGTGTTCTCGACTTCCACACATTTTTCAAGGCTCCCAAAATTTTCGCCCCCTCCCCCACCCTATGATCCACTTCCGCTTCCATGGTTCCATCCGCTGACAGATCCACTCCCAGATATCTAAAACACTTCACTTCCTCCAGTTTTTCTCCATTCAAACTCACCTCCCAATTGACTTGACCCTCACCCCTACTGTACCTAATAACCTTGCTCTTATTCACATTTACTCTCAACTTTCTTCTTCCACACACTTTACCAAACTCAGTCACCAGCTTCTGCAGTTTCTCACATATATATATATTTTTTTTTTTTTTTTCTTTTAAACTATTCGCCATTTCCCGCGTTAGCGAGGTAGCGTTAGGAACAGAGGACTGGGCCTTTTTTGGAATATCCTCACCTGGCCCCCTCTGTTCCTTCTTTTGGGAAAAAAAAAAAAACGAGAGGGGAGGATTTCCAGCCCCCCGCTCCCTCCCCTTTTAGTCGCCTTCTACGACACGCAGGGAATACGTGGGAAGTATTCTTAATCCCCTATCCCCAGGGATAATATATATATATATATATATATATATATATATATATATATATATATATATATATATATATATATATATATATATATATAGGGAGGTAAATGCAAGAGTCCTGGAAAGAGGGGCAAGTATGAAGTCTGTTGGGGATGAGAGAGCTTGGGAAGTGAGTCAGTTGTTGTTCGCTGATGATACAGCGCTGGTTGCTGATTCATGTGAGAAACTGCAGAAGCTGGTGACTGAGTTTGGTAAAGTGTGTGGAAGAAGAAAGTTAAGAGTAAATGTGAATAAGAGCAAGGTTATTAGGTACAGTAGGGTTGAGGGTCAAGTCAATTGGGAGGTGAGTTTGAATGGAGAAAAACTGGAGGAAGTGAAGTGTTTTAGATATCTGGGAGTGGATCTGTCAGCGGATGGAACCATGGAAGCGGAAGTGGATCATAGGGTGGGGGAGGGGGCGAAAATTTTGGGAGCCTTGAAAAATGTGTGGAAGTCGAGAACATTATCTCGGAAAGCAAAAATGGGTATGTTTGAAGGAATAGTGGTTCCAACAATGTTGTATGGTTGCGAGGCGTGGGCTATGGATAGAGTTGTGCGCAGGAGGATGGATGTGCTGGAAATGAGATGTTTGAGGACAATGTGTGGTGTGAGGTGGTTTGATCGAGTAAGTAACGTAAGGGTAAGAGAGATGTGTGGAAATAAAAAGAGCGTGGTTGAGAGAGCAGAAGAGGGTGTTTTGAAATGGTTTGGGCACATGGAGAGAATGAGTGAGGAAAGATTGACCAAGAGGATATATGTGTCGGAGGTGGAGGGAACGAGGAGAAGAGGGAGACCAAATTGGAGGTGGAAAGATGGAGTGAAAAAGATTTTGAGTGATCGGGGCCTGAACATGCAGGAGGGTGAAAGGAGGGCAAGGAATAGAGTGAATTGGAGCGATGTGGTATACAGGGTTTGACGTGCTGTCAGTGGATTGAATCAGGGCATGTGAAGCGTCTGGGGTAAACCATGGAAAGCTGTGTAGGTATGTATATTTGCGTGTGTGGACGTGTGTATGTACATGTGTATGGGGGGGGGGGGGGTTGGGCCATTTCTTTCGTCTGTTTCCTTGCGCTACCTCGCAAACGCGGGAGACAGCGACAAAGTATAAAAAAAAAAAAAAAAAAAAATATATATATATATATATATATATATATATATATATATATATATATATATATATATATATACACACACACACACACACACGTAGATATTCTTTTTTCTTTCATGTTCTTATTTCATGCGTTAGCGAGGTAGCGTCAGGGATAGAGGAAGACATGGCCTCATTTGCTCACATGCAGTCCCAAGCTGTCATATATGTTACCCCGATACCAGAGCGTCCCCTGCATAGCGGGCTGTGGTGGCGCTGTATGGCGTCGACACCCTCGGTTGCTGGGTGTTCGTATGCTTGACCTAAGTGGTATCTCTTTGCCTTCTGCGTGTGTTTTTCAGGACACTTATTGTGTCTGAGGAAGGTGTGTGTGTGGAGGACAGCATCAGTGTCACCTGTCACAGCATGGCAGTGATGAAGCTTTGTGTCTCGCTTAGCCAAGCTCACCATTCCTGTATCTGTTGTCTATTTCATTTTCTTTTATTTTCGCTTGATTCTCTATTACTAGAATTTTCATTAGCGTTAAATCTCGTGAAATGTTAATAGTGTGCCTACCCGCAGTGTAGTAATGATGATTAACATATGCCAAGGTTCACCATTATACTCCACTGGATATGATGAACCCATACGAGGATAACTTCAGTACTGACGTATAACCAAGATTGATGGGTTAGATCTTATATCTAAACCTCCTCACATGTGTGGTAGGTACAAGACATTGCAGTTGGAATATTTATATACAAAGAACGAGTTGTCAGTGGACTGAGCCAGGGCTTGTGAAGCGGCCGGTGTAAACCAAGGAAAGGTCTGTGGGGCCTGGTTATGGATAGGAAGCTGTGGTTTCGGTGCATTACACATGACAGCTAGAGAATGGATATGAGTGGATGCGGTCTATCTGGGAAAGTGTTATCAGAAATTCTTTAACTTTTCAGAGGAGTTTTGAGTACAGCATTACGTGGTCTGACTAGTGATGGGGGCACACGAGCAGCCAGCTCTCGGGAGCAAAAAGCGAAGTAATACCTATAGAGGATTGAAAGTGAACCATCATTACGGCGTAGGGCAAAGGGGACAGTATAAGTGGGGCCCCTTTCGACTTAACTCTGTCAAGGAAGGTTGCAGAGCTGGAACCACTCCAGATGTGAGAGCGGGAATCCATACAAGGACGAATCAATACTTTTTTGTAAATGGGGAAGAAAAGAAATTTCGATATCTAAACAAGACTCCCAGTTTCTGAAAGGCAAAAGTTATTCCCGTAATTTAGGGCTTCCAAAATAGATATGATGTTACAGTAATACCAAGTATGTTGATTGAGCCAAGAGGTGGAACTACAGAACCGTAGAAGGGCGAAGTTGTGAGTTATTCCGGTAGAGGGATAGGCAGAAACTGCGACTTTGAGGCATTAATTTACTAGATTTCGTCTACCCCACTGAGATATCCTGTCCAAGTTTATTGAGTAAGTTGAGTCGAGACGAGATGCAGATCGAGTGAGGGAAGGAGTAGAATTGAAGGATGTAGAGGAATGCAGTGTTGAGTTGTCAGCGTAAAAGTGCATTTGGTTATTTGTGGAAGAAAGAAATCGTTGATGAAAGGGAGAAGGGGAGTAAGAGACAGGACAGAGCTTGAGGGACACAGCTGTTGATCGAAAACGGGGCAATGGCTGATCCATCAACAACCATGGAGATAGATCGGCCACAGAAGATAGATCTGAGGGAGTGAAGCCAAAAGAGGGGAGCTTAGACGTGAGACCCCGATCCCACAACCTAGCAAAAGCTTTGGATATGTCAAGGGCAACAATATAGTGCTGCACAAAATCTTTCAGGGATGATGACCAGACTTTCGTAAGATAGGAAAGGATATCATCAGTGGATCTCCCCTTACGGAAGCCATACTGGTGATCCAAGAGAAGACTGTGAGATTCGAGATGTCTGAAGATAGGGGAGTTGAGAACGGATTCAAAGACTTTGAAAATGGTAAATGTCAAAACACCAGGGCGATAGTTAGACGGGTTAAAACGGTCACCCATCTTAGCGTAGGATGTACCTACTCATGCTCCCAAGAAGAGGAAAATTTTGGTCTTTAAACAGAAACGGAACAGACGAGCAAGCACAGGTGCAAGTTCAGAGGCACACCCCTTCAGTACGCGGGGATGGATGCTATCAAGACCATAAGCCTTGCTTGTGTCAGAGGATTAACGCTATTTGAACAGTCCGGAAAGAGATTACGGGAAGGGGCGTAGGATTAGTAAGAGGAGCACCAGGGGATGAAGGAATGTTAGAGTCATCAAAGGTGGAGTTAGAGAAGAAACGGGGACCAACACGTGTCGCTGTGTCCACGTGAGCGACAGCTATAGTACCATCAGAGCGGAAAAGCGGAGGAAAGGTAGAGCGACAGAAGTTGTTAGATACCCATAGCTAAAGAAGACTAGAGAGACCTATCAGAGGTTGACGAGGAGAGGTTATCGCACTTGCTTTGAATAAAGGAACGCTTTGCCTCACGGATAACGTGCTTGCATTGATTACAGGCAGTGATGAGTGCTGAATGGAAGCCAGAGGAAGGAGGGTTTTAGAAGCTCGATATGCCTGATTCCTTGCCTGAATGGCCTCAGAACAGGAACGGTTGTACCATGGCTTGGATGAAGAGGTCGTCTTGGAGAAAGAGGAGATTAAGGCCTGATGCGCACTATAGCTTCCCTCACATCGTGGGTAATGCACACTTACCGCTACGCTCACGGTACAGTCAGGCTCAGCAACGGTCATCCCAGTCCACTTTTGTCGCAGGTTGTCTAGTGTCAGTGCATCTGGCAGTGGGAGAAGATGGATTTTTCTTCGTCTGAGTTGGTCATGATCGCCATAGCCCTGGACCAAGAGGAAGAAGAAACAAACAAATTAGGGCAGGGAGAACTTGGCTGCCTCTATCAAATGTTGGAAAATTGAGGGGGGATTTTACAGCCTCTGTCCTCATCTGATTGATGATGAGAGCAAATTATTTCATAATCCTACATGTTTGGTTTCTTGGAGCATGATCATAGGGCAGGATGGAGAGACTGCCTCCCACCTCACTGATGACCGGGTCAAGACTGGAGCGAGACCGCGGGGTAATACACACTGTCGCTCCCGCTCAGGTCACGGTTCGCTCCCGCTCCGGTCACAGTTCGCTCCCGCTCTGGTTCATGGGCCGATCCCGCTCCGCTCAAAATATCTTGTGGATGACCGGTGCTTGCGCGTGATCGGAGCGAGAGCAAACCGTGAGCGATAGTGTGCTTTGACCTCATTGAAATACACATGATAATATTGAACTGGAGCGAGAGCCAAGCGTGAGCGGACCGGGAGCGGAACTATAGTGTGTATCAAGCCAGATGTTTCCATTCCCATAACAATAACCTCTACTATGCGTTTGGCAGAGACAAAAGCGTCACCACATATTAGACTAATCTTACCCAAGAAAGCGGGGGAAAAAATCCAATTCATTCCAGTCAGTTTTGTTTAGATGTAAATATTTACGTTAAGAAGGGTTACTGGCGGGGAAGGTGCCGTTAAAATAGATCCATTTATGAGAGTGTATCAGATGAACCAATTGGGGGTGAGATTTTGTATTCATAGCGTGGAGGATTACATGTAAAAAACAGATCTAAAATATTAGGGAAATGGCCACAGCGGTCAGTAGTATGGTTGAGGGAGGAATAATTTGCTCTAGATCACTGGTATCCCCCACCATCTGTATAGGAAGAATTCAACCATTCCCTATCGTGAACTTTAAAATCTAAGTGGAGATCTCGCCTTACAGGTCGAGAGGACGCCACAGTCTCGTGACAGAGGTTTAGATAGTCAAAGAAAGCAATGAAATTAGTAGAATTAGGAGACCAACAGGCGAAACTAGGGAAAAGTGTGGTAGTTTGGAAACGGATCTTGAGCCACAGAACATCATAGTTTGGGGACTCAAGGTCCTTGAGGCGTGCAACAGATGTGTTCATGTTGGTATAATCACAAACACCATGAACCGGAATCATGATTGGAGATTATAATTGAATATGAAAAAGAGGCTTGTAAGAACATCATTAGACAGTTGGGCCGTAGTGAAAACTAAGACATTAGGAAGGGAACCAGACAGATGGTGTTCAATAGAAGAGAGGTTGCAAGAGTCCACGAATGTTGGTATAGTTAAGAGAAAACGAGGCAAGTCCACCGTGTGAGGGGCCGGTACCACTACTGTCTGAACCCTCCCTCTTATTGGCAGTAGAGTCAGGCAGGAACCAGGAGATTCATAACATCCTATGATGCTATAAGTTTGTTGGACACTATCACGATTACTTTTGAAAAACGATTGTGCAAAAAGGAGATGGCCATAGAAATTATGTGAAGACATTATGTGTGATGTTTGAGTAGGCATGTGATGCTTGTAAGAAGATGGCAGGACTAGCCTGGTTTGGATGAGACAGAAAGTAAGACCAGCAATCCTGACCTGGAGAGTGTAAGATGGTTCCTGGGCACCACTTTAACGTTCCTCAGTCAGGACGGTAGTGCCACCGTGGGAGACTGCTGTCAACATCCTACTACCTGACGGGTTGCTCCAAGGGCAGGGGACGGGATGATCCTTGAGTTAGCTGGGGTAGTGAGAGAAACCAGTACACTACCACCTGAACTCTACTTCTCGTTGGCAGCAGAGTCACATAAGAAATTGCATGATGCTCTACACCCACACTAGCTACCTGCATGATCCTCCACACTACCTGCTTGACCCTCCACACCCTTACTAACTACCTGCATGACCGTTCCACACTACCTGCATGACCCTCCACACACACACACTAACTACCTGCATGACCCGCCATACTACCTGCATGACCCTCCACACCCACACTAACTACCTGCACGATCCTCCACACTACCTGCATGACCCTCGACAGGCACACTAACTACCTGCACGATCCTCCACACTACCTGCATGACCCTCCACACCCTTACTAACTACCTGCATGACCGTTCCACACTACCTGCATGACCCTCCACACACACACACTAACTACCTGCATGACCCGCCATACTACTTGCATGACCCTCCACACCCACACTAACTACCTGCACGATCCTCCACACTACCTGCATGACCCTCGACAGGCACACTAACTACCTGCATGATCCTCCACACTACCTGCATGACCCTCCACACCCTTACTAACTACCTGCATGACCGTTCCACACTACCTGCATGACCCTCCACACACACACTAACTACCTGCATGACCCTCCATACTACCTGCATGACCCTCCACACCCACACTAACTACCTGCATGACCCTCCACACTACCTGCATGACCCTCCACTCCCACATTAATTACTTGCATGACCCTCCACACCCACACTAACTACCTGCATGACCCTCCACACTACCTGCATGACCCTCCACTCCCACATTAATTACTTGCATGACCCTCCACACCCACACTAACTACCTGCATGACCCTCCACACTACCTGCATGACTCTCCACTCCCACATTAATTACTTGCATGACCCTCCACCCCCACATTAATTACTTGCATGGCCCTCCAGACACACACTAACTATTTGCATGACGACTAAACCCACGCTATCTACATGCATGTAGGATATAGTTATCATTTGGATACAATAGATTATGTATGTCATTTGGAGGTGGTGCAACATACAGTTAACCTTTAGGAACAATGAAGTGTCAGTTAACATTGTGGGTTAATGCAGTTAACGTTTGAAGTTATTGTGGTGTGTAGCTAAGTTATAGAGGCTTTCTGGCTCGACCCACATCCACTTTAAGGTCAACAGATAACCTCCTGGGGGAGTTGTAGCCACATACTGTATACACACCGTTGGTTGCATCATCAGTTGACCTCGAGGGTCGCCTGAACACAGACACAGCATCCATGTTAACCAGCAGAGTGAGCCAGGTTACCCCCTGTAGGCGCGTCAGCCTGGCGCTAACTGGATGTGAAACCCATGATTTAGGAATGGAATTAGCCAATTGAATGCGATG
>NC_092226.1:44499952-44527452 GCF_036320965.1 Panulirus ornatus
TTTTAATTTGTTTATGGATGGGGTTGTTAGTTAAGATACAAGAGTTTCGGACAGAGGGGTAAATATGTAGTCTGTTGTGTATGAGAAGGCTTGGGAAGTAAGTCAGTTGTTGTTCGCTGATGATACAGCAATGGTGCCTGATTCGGGTGAGAAACTGCAGAAGTTCGTGACTGAGTTTGGTGAAGTGTGTGAAAGAAGAAAGTTTAGAGTAAATGTGAATAATAACATGGTGATTTGGTTCATTAGGGTTGAGGGACAAGTTAATTCGGTGGTAAGTTTCAATGGAGAAAAACTGGAGGAAGTGAAGTGTTTTAGATATTTGGGAGTGGATTTGGCAGCGGATGGAACCATGTAAGCGGAAGTGAGTTACAGGGTGTGGGAGGGGGTGAATGTTCTGGGAGCGTTGAAGACTGTGTGGAAGGCGAGAACGTTATCTAGGAGAGCAAAAATGGCTATGTTCGAAGGAACAGTGGCTCCAACCATGTTATATGGTTGCAAGGCATGGTTTATATATAGGGTTGTGCGGAGGTGGATGGCTGTGTTGGAAATGAAATGTTTGAGGAGAATTTGTGGTGTGAGATGGTTTGATCGAGTGAATGATGAAAGGGTACGAGAGATGGGTGGTGATAAAAAGAGTGTGGTTGAGAGAGCAGAAGAGGGTGTATTGAAATGGTTTGATCAAATGGAGAGAACGGTTGAGGAATGATTAACAAAGAGGTTATATGTTTCAGAGGTGGAGGGAACGAGGAGAAGTAGGAGACCAAATTGGAGGTGGAAGGATGGAGTGAAAAAGATTTTGTCATTAGGGCTTGAGCATACAGTAGGTTGAAAGGCGTAAAAAGAATAGAGTGAATTGGAACGATGTGGTATACCGGGGTCGTCGTGCGGTCAATAGATTGAACCAAGGCATGTGAAGCGTCTAGGGTAAACCATTTGTGGGGCCTGCATGTGAAAAGGGAGCTGTGGTTTCGGTGCAATGCACATGACAGCTAGAGACTGACTGTGAACGAATGTGGCCTATGTTCTTTTCTCCTAGCGCTGCCTCGCGCGCTTGGGGGGGAGGGGTGCTTTCTTCATATATGGTGGGGTGATGACGAGAATGGATGAATGCAACAAGTATGAATATATGCATGCGTATATATGTACATGTCTCTGTATGTATATGTACGTATACATTGAAATGTATAGGTATGTGTATGTTTGTAGGGTTTTATGTACATACATGTGCATTTGGGTGGGTTGGGCCATTTTCTCATCTGTTTCCTTGCGCTACCTCGCTAACCCGGAAAACAGCGACTTGGTATGATATATATATATATATATATATATATATATATATATATATATATATATATATATATATATATATATATATATATATATATATGATTGGTTCTCAAGTGAATGAAGGTTTGCGGTAGGGGTGTGTGATGTCTCCATGGTTGTTTAATTTGTTTATGGATGGGGTTGTTAGGGAGGTGAATGCAAGAGTTTTGGAAAGAGGGGCAAGTATGCAGTCTGTTGTGGATGAGAGAGCTTGGGAAGTGAGTCAGATGTTGTTCGCTGATAATACAGCGCTGGTGGCTGATTCATGTGAGAAACTGCAGAAGCTGGTGACTGAGTTTGGTAAAATGTGTGAAAGAAGAAAGTTCAGAGTAAATGTGAATAAGAGCAAGGTTATTAGGTACAGTATGGTTGAGGGTCAAGTCAGTTGGGAGGTAAGTTTGAATGGAGAAAAACTGGAGGAAGTAAAGTGTTTTAGATATCTGGGAGTGGATTTGGCAGCGGATGGAACCATGGAAGCGGAAGTGAATCACAGGGTGGGGGTGGGGGGGGGGGAATTCTGGGAGCCTTGAAGAATGTTTGGAAGTCAAGAATACTATCTCGGAAAGCAAGAATGGGTATGTTTGAAGGAATAGTTGTCCCAACGATGTTGTATGGCTGCGAGGCGTGGGCTATGGATAGAGTTGTGCACAGGAGGGTGGCTGTGCTGGAAATGAGATGTTTGAGGACAATATGTGGTGCGAGGTGGTTTGATCGAGTAAGTAACGTAAGGGTAAGAGAGATGTGTGGTAATAAAAGGAGTGTGGTTGAGAGAGCAGAAAAGGGTGTTTTGAAACGGTTTGGTCACATGGAGAGAATGAGTGAGGAAAGATTGACCAAGAGAATATATGTGTCAGAGGTGGAGGGAACGAGAAGTGGGAGACCAAATTGGAAGTGGAAAGATGGAGTGAAAAAGATTTTGTGTGATCGGGGCCTGAACATGCAGGAGGGTGAAAGGCGTGCAAGGAATAGAGTGAATTGGAACGATGTAGTATACCGGGGTCGACGTGCTGTCAATGGATTGAACCAGGGCATGTGAAGCGTCTGGGGTAAATCATGGAAAGTTGTGTGGGGCCTGGATGTGGAAAGGGAGCTGTGGTTTCGGTGCAGGGAGGATGAGCGGGGAGTGCTCATCCTCCTCGAAGGCTCAGATTGGGGTGTCTTAATGTGTGTGGATGTAACCAAGATGAGAAAAAAGGAGAGATAGGTGGTATGTTTGAGGAAAGGAACTTGGAGGTTTTGGCTCTGAGTGAAACGATGCTCAAGGGTAAAGGGGAAGAGTGGTTTGGGAAAGTCTTGGTTGTAGAGTCAGGGGTTAGTGAGAGGACAAGAGCAAAGGAAGGAGTAGCACTACTCCTGAAACAAGAGTGATGGGAGTATGTGATAGAGTGTAAGAAAGTAAACTCTAGATTGATATGGGTAAAACTGAAAGTGGATGGAGGGAGATCGGGGATTATTGGTACCTATGCACCTGGGCATGAAAAGAAAGATCATGAGAGTCAAGTGTATTGGGAGCAGCTGAGTGAGTGTGTTAGTAGTTTTGATGCACGAGACCGGTTTATAGTTATGGGTGATTTAAATGCAAAGGTGAGTAATGTGGCAGTTCAGGGAATAATTTGTGTACATGGGGTGTTCAGTGTTGTAAATGGAAATGGTGAAGAGCTTGTAGATCTATGTGCTGAAAAAGGACTGGTGATTGGGAATACCTGGTTTAAAAAGAGAGATATACATAAGTATACGTATTTAAGTAGGTGAGATGGCCAGAGAGCGCTATTGGATTACGTGTTAATTGATAGGCGCGCGAAAGAGAGACTTTTGGATGTTAATGTGCTGAGAGGTGCAACAGGAGGGATGTCTGATCATTATCTTGTGGAGGCGAAGGTGAATATTTGTAGAGGTTTTCAGAAAAGAAGAGAGAATGTTGGGATGAAAAGAGTGGTGAGAGTAAGTGAGCTTGGGAAGGAGATTTGTGTGAGGAAGTACCAGGAGAGACTGAGTACAGAATGGAAAAAGGTGAGAACAAAGGACGTAAGGGGAGTTGGGGAGGAATAGGATGTATTTAGGGAAGCAGTGATTGCTTGCGCAAAAGATGCTTTTGACATGAGAAGCGTGTGAGGTGGGCAGATTAGAAAGGGTAGTGAGTGTTGGGATGAAGAAGTAAGATTATTAGTGAGAGAGAAGAGAGAGGCATTTGGACGATTTTTGCAGGGAAATAATGCAAATGAGTGGGAGATGTATAAAAGAAAGAGGCAGGAGGTCAAGAGAAATATGGAAGAGGCGAAAAAGGGTAAATGAGATTTGGGGTGAGAGAGTATCATTAAATTTTAGGGAGAATAAAAAGATGTTTTGGAAGGAGGTAAATAAAGTGCGTAAGACAAGGGAACAAATGGGAACTTCAGTGAAGCGGGCTAATGGAGAGGTGATAACACATAGTTGTGATGTGAGAAGGAGATGGAGTGAGTATTTTGAAGGTTTGTTGAATATGTTTGATGATAGAGTGGCAGATATAGGGTGTTTTGGTCGAGGTGGTGTGCAAAGTGAGAGGGTTAGGGAAAATGATTTGGTAAACAGAGAAGAGGTAGTAAAAGCTTTGCGGAAGATGGAAGCCGGCAAGGCAGCGGGTTTGGATGATATTGCAGTGGAAAAAGGGGGTGACTGTATTGTTGACTGGTTGGTAAGGTTATTTAATGTATGTATTACTCATGGTGAGGTGCCTGAGGATTGGCGAAATGCTTGCATAGTGCTATTGTACAAAGGCAAAGGGAATGAAAGTGAGTGCTCAAATTACAGAGGTATAAGTTTGTTGAGTATTCCTGGTAAATTATATGCGAGGGTATTGGTTGAGAGGGTGAAGGCATGTACAGAGCATCAGATTGGGGAAGAGCAGTGTGGTTTCAGAAGTGGTAGAGGATGTGTGGATCAGGTGTTTGCTTTGAAGAATGTATGAGAAATACTTAGAAAAGCAAAAGGATTTGTATTTAGCATTTACGGATCTAGAGAAGGCTTTTGATAGAGTTGATAGAGATGCTCTGTGGAAGGTATTGATAATATATGGTGTGGGAGGCAAGTTGTTAAAAGCAGTGAAAAGTTTTTATCGAGGATGTAAGGCATGTGTACGTGTAGGAAGAGAGGAAAGTGATTGGTTCTCAATGAATACAGGTTTGCGGCAGGGGTGTATGATGTCTCCATGGCTGTTTAATTTGTTTATGGATGGGTTTGTTAGGGAGGTGAATGCAAGAGTTTTGGAAAGAGGGGCAAGTATGCAGTCTGTTGTGGATGAGAGAGCTTGGGAAGTGAGTCAGTTGTTGTTCGCTGATGATACAGCGCTTGTGGCTGATTCCTGTGAGAAACTGCAGAAGCTGGTGACTGAGTTTGGTAAAGTGTGTAAAAGAAGAAAGCTGAGAGTAAATGTGAATAAGAGCAAGGTTATTAGGTACAGTAGGTTTGAAGGACAAGTCAATTGGGAGGTAAGTTTGAATGGAGAAAAACTGGAGGAAGTAAAGTGTTTTAGATATCTGGGAGTGGATTTGGCAGCGGATGGAACTATGAAAGCGGAAGTGAATCATGGGATGGGGGAGGGGGCGAAAGTTCTTGGATCGTTAAAGAATGTGTGGAAGTCGAGAACATTATCTCAGAAAGCAAAAATGGGTATCTTTGAAGGAATAGTTGTGCCAGCTATGTTATATGGTTGCGAGGCGTGGGCTATGGATAGAGTTGTGCGGAGGAGGGTGGATATGCTGGAAATGAGATGTTTGAGGACAATATGTGGTGTGATGTGGTTTGATCGAGTAAGTAAGAATAGGGTAAGAGAGATGTGTGGTAATAAAAAACTGTGGTTGAGAGAGCAGAAGAGGGTGTTTTGAAATGGTTTGGGCACATGGAGAGAATGAGTGAGGAAAGATTGAGAAAGAAGATATATGTGTCAGAGGTGGAGGGAACGAGAAGTGGGAGACCAAATTGGAGGTGGAAAGATGGAGAGAAAAAGATTTTAAGTGATCGGTGCCTGAACATGCAGGAGGGTGAAAGGCGTGCAAGGAATAGAGTGAATTGGAACTATGTGGTATACCGGGGTCGACGTGCTGTCAATGGATTGAACCAGGGCATGTGAAGAGTCTGGGGTAAACCATGGAAAGTTGTGTGGGGCCTGGATGTGGAAAGGGAGCGGTGGTATCGTTGCATGATGCTTGACAACTAGAGACTGAGTGTGACCGAATGTGGCCTTTGTTGTCTTGTCCTAGCGCTACCTCGCGCGTCTAATGCGGGGGAAGGGAGTTGTCTTTTCGTGTGTTGCTGGATGGCGACGGGAATGAATAAAGGCAGCAAGTATGAATTATGTACATATGTACGTATGTATATGTCTGTGTATGTATATGTATGTATACGTCGAAATGTATAAGTATGTATATGTGCGTGTGTGGACGTGAATGTATATACATGTGTATGTGGGTGGGTTGGGTCATTCTTTTGTTTGTTTCCTTGCGCCACCTCGCTAACGCGGGAGACAGCGACAAAGAATAATAAAATAAATAAATTATATATTTTTTTTTTTCATACTATTCGCCATTTCCCGCGATAGCGAGGTAGCGTTAAGAACAGAGGACTGGGCCTTTGAGGGAATACCCTCACCTGGCCCCCTTCTCTGTTCCTTCTTTTGGAAAAAAAAAAAAAAAAAAAAAAAAAAATTATATATATATATATATATATTTATACTTTGTCGCTGTCTCCCGCGTTTGCGAGGTAGCGCAAGGAAACAGACGAAAGAAATGGCCCAACCCCCCCCCCCCCATACACATGTATATACATACGTCCACACACGCAAATATACATACCTACACAGCTTTCCATGGTTTACCCCAGACGCTTCACATGCCTTGATTCAATCCACTGACAGCACGTCAACCCCGGAATACCACATCGCTCCAATTCACTCTATTCCTTGCCCTCCTTTCACCCTCCTGCATGTTCAGGCCCCGATCACACAAAATCTTTTTCACTCCATCTTTCCACCTCCAATTTGGTCTCCCTCTTCTCCTTGCTCCCTCCACCTCCGACACATATATCCTCTTGGTCAATCTTTCCTCACTCATCCTCTCCATGTGCCCAAACCACTTCAAAACACCCTCTTCTGCTCTCTCAACCACGCTCTTTTTACTTCCACACATCTCTTTTACCCTTACGTTACTCACTCGATCAAACCACCTCACACCACACATTGTCCTCAAACATCTCATTTCCAGCACATCCATCCTCCTGCGCACAACTCTATCCATAGCCCACGCCTCGCAACCATACAACATTGTTGGAACCACTATTCCTTCAAACATACCCATTTTTGCTTTCCGAGATAATGTTCTCGACTTCCACACATTCTTCAAGGCCCCCAGAATTTTCGCCCCCTCCCCCACCCTATGATCCACTTCCGCTTCCATGGTTCCATCCGCTGCCAGATCCGCTCCCAGATATCTAAAACACTTCACTTCCTCCAGTTTTTCTCCATTCAAACTCACCTCCCAATTGACTTGACCCTCAACCCTACTGTACCTAATAACCTTGCTCTTATTCACATTTACTCTTAACTTTCTTCTTCCACACACTTTACCAAACTCAGTCACCAGCTTCTGCAGTTTCTCACATGAATCAGCCACCAGCGCTGTATCATCAGCGAACAACAACTGACTCACTTCCCAAGCTCTCTCATCCCCAACAGACTTCATACTTGCCCCTCTTTCCAAAACTCTTGCATTTACCTCCCTAACAACCCCATCCATAAACAAATTAAACAACCATGGAGACATCACACACCCCTGCCGCAAACCTACATTCACTGAGAACCAATCACTTTCCTCTCTTCCTACACGTACACATGCCTTACATCCTCGATAAAAACTTTTCACTGCTTCTAACAACTTTCCTCCCACACCATATATTCTTAATACCTTCCCCAGAGCATCTCTATCAACTCTATCATATGCCTTCTCCAGATCCATAAATGCTACATACAAATCCATTTGCTTTTCTAAGTATTTCTCACATACATTCTTCAAAGCAAACACCTGATCCACACATCCTCTACCACTTCTGAAACCACACTGCTCTTCCCCAATCTGATGCTCTGTACATGCCTTCACCCTCTCAATCAATACCCTCCCATATAATTTACCAGGAATACTCAACAAACTTATACCTCTGTAATTTGAGCACTCACTCTTATCCCCTTTGCCTTTGTACAATGGCACTATGCACGCATTCCGCCAATCCTCAGGCACCTCACCATGAGTCATACATACATTAAATAACCTTACCAACCAGTCAACAATACAGTCACCCCCTTTTTTAATAAATTCCACTGCAATACCATCCAAACCTGCTGCCTTGCCGGCTTTCATCTTCCGCAAAGCTTTCACTACCTCTTCTTTGTTTACCAAATCATTTTCCCTAACCCTCTCACTTTGCACACCACCTCGACCAAAACACCCTATATCTGCCACTCTATCATCAAACACATTCAACAAACCTTCAAAATACTCACTCCATCTCCTTCTCACATCACCACTACTTGTTATCACCTTCCTATTTGCGCCCTTCACTGAAGTTCCCATTTGCTCCCTTGTCTTACGCACTTTATTTACCTCCTTCCAGAACATCTTTTTATTCTCCCTAAAATTTAATGATACTCTCTCACCCCAACTCTCATTTGCCCTTTTTTTCACCTCTTGCACCCCATAATGTATATGGGGTATGGGAGTCAACATGCTGTAAATGAGATGAACTAGGGCATACGAAGAAGTCATGGTAAACCTTGGAGTAGTGTGTGGGGAACAGAGTGTGGATGGTAGGCTCTGCTTTCCGTACGTGCCACACGTCCGCCAGTATGGATGTGTGCAGTTGAGGCATTTGTTCGTGTGTTTCTGACACCACCGTGCTGAGTCGGGAAAGGAGCTTGATAACAAAAACGATAAAAAGAAGAGGAAAAGAGAGGGTAGAAAAGATAGATTGTGATTGTTAAAATAGAAATGATATTTCTTTAACCGTGCAACTCCAGAACCCCATTTATGAGATTAAGAGCTCAGGATGTCACTCACGTCCACCGGTCCGGGCCGCACGTCATGAAATATGATGTTTATTTGTTCTGGGCAGGGTGAAGTGCGCTGCAGGTGAGGAGCAGGCGATCGATGTCTGCAGTGTGCAATGTGCATCTTGGGCTTAAGGGATCCTGTGATGTGGTGAATCGTTGGTTTTCAGACGTAAGAGGTGGGTGGTGTCCACACGTGAGAGTGTGACTCGAGTTTAATAGTGAAGTGTGATGCCAGGTATGTGGAATGGAATTGATGATTAGGTCGAGTGGGAGGTCGTTTAGTTCTGCCTCGTGATTTCGATGTGAATGCGTTTTGTTAATGCGGTGTTTGCTGAGGCAGGGGTACTTGTGATCACAGGTGACTGAAGTTGGAGGACGGGGTGAGCTTTTTACTTTATCGTGAAGGTTGTTGGGTATTTATGAGGTGGTTTTGATGGTATGGGTGCCAGATATGCTAAACTGGGATTATATTGACTTTTTTCTCGTTATGCAGGTGTTGAATGTTTGTGGGTGTTAAGAAGCCGACGATTGTTATGGGTGCTCTGTGTTATGATTGCTTTAGAGAGGGTAGGTGACCGGGCAGGTGAGGCGTCGTTTAGGGTGGAGCAGGTGTATTGTGTGTAGAAGATATCGAAGGATCCTTTTTTCTTTCCAACACTGGTGCCAGCGAGTGCTTTGAGGACATTAAGTTTGTTTATAAACTCTGATTAGAAGTTTTTGTTGTAGGGGGCGACTGTCACGTGTGTATTGTCTGTGTTGCGACCGTCACGTGTGCCTAGTCTGGCTGGTGTTTTGTTACAGTGGCATTGAATGACCATCTAGGCTGGTGTAAGGCGCAGGTTCAACTCTTGGTACAAAATGGTGACAGTGCACGAAAAGTGAGGAAACATCAAAGCTAAGTAGTTTGAAATCAAAATTAACATTGATATAGTTTAGTTTGTCCACTAAATCTACATTGTTCATGATATTAGAATTTGATACCTTACCCACTAAAGGGCTTAATAAAGAAACTAACCATTTTGACAATTTATAAGTGATGGCGCTTACTGAACTCACTGATGTTGCCTTCAGCAACAATAATACTATAAGGAATATCTTAATCAGGAATTCACCAGAAAATTCTCCTGGATGCATCTATAAAGTGCCATGTGGAAATTGTGATAAATTTTATGTTGGACAGACTGGTAAGAATCTTTCTGTTAGACTTAAGCAACATAAATATAGTTTAAGAACGGTACAAGAATTAAATGCCTTGTTTAATCACGTTAAAAACTATGATTATTATATTGGCTGGAGTAATGCAATCTCAGTTAATAACTCTGACTCTACTACCACGAGAAATATCATTGAATCTTCTATTATTAAATACACAAAGAATTATAATCTTAATATTAGTGATGGTCTATAAAAATTAGATAACTATATTGTTGATAGAATTTGTAAAATGATAAGTTTATGAACGCTAGTTGTCTTTCTTGGACAGTCGAATGTTTACCAAATAGCGTCCTAGCTTCGTCTCTTCGATATATATCAACTGGCTGTTATATTTCTCTCTTGTGTCTCCCCTGATGATGTGATTATTACACGAAAGTGCACTTGTGAACTTACCGTGTTTCATTTTCCCGTGGACTCATAGGAATATCCTCTTGATCACGCGCAAAATTGTGATCCTTTCCAATATATATATATATATATATATATATATATATATATATATATATATATATTTTTTTTTTTTTTTTTTTCTTTTTGTATTTATTTTGCTTTGTCGCTGTCTCCCGCGTTTACCAGGTAGCGCAAGGAAACAGACGAAAGAAATGGCCCAACCCACCCCCATACACAATGTATACACACACACGTCCACACACGCAAATATACATACCTATACATCTCAATGTACACACATATATATATATATATATATATATATATATATATATATATATATATATATATATATATATATATATATATACACAGACACATACATATATACCCATGCACACAATTCACACTGTCTGCCCCCATTCACTCCCATCGCCACCTCGCCACACATGGAATACCTTCCCCCTCCCCCCTCATGTGTGCGAGGTAGCACTAGGAAAAGACAACAAAGGCTCCATTCGTTCACACTCATTCTCTAGCTGCCACGCAATAATGCCCGAAACCACAGCTCCCTTTCCACATCCAGGCCCCACACAACTTTCCATGGTTTACCCCAGACGCTTCACATGCCCTGATTCAATCCATTGACAGTACGTCAACCCCGGTATACCACATCGATCCAGTTCACTCTATTCCTTGCCCTCCTTTCACCCTCCTGCATGTTCAGGCCCCGATCACACAAAATCTTTTTCACTCCATCTTTCCACCTCCAATTTGGTCTCCCACTTCTCCTCGTTCCCTCCACCTCCGACACATATATCCGCTTGGTCAATCTTTCCTCACTCATTCTCTCCATGTGCCCAAACCATTTCAAAACACCCTCTTCTGCTCTCTCAACCACGCTCTTTTTATTTCCACACATCTCTCTTACCCTTACATTACTTACTCGATCAAACCACCTCACACCACACATTGTCCCCAAACAGCTCATTTCCAGCACATCCATCCTCCTGCGCACAACTTTATCCATAGCCCACGCCTCGCAACCATACAACATTGTTGGAACCACTATTCCTTCAAACATACCCATTTTTGCTTTCCGAGATAATGTTCTCGACTTCCACACATTCTTCAAGGCTCCCAGGATTTTCGCCCCCTCAACCACCCTGTGATTCACTTCCGCTTCCATGGTTCCATCCGCTGCCAGATCCACTCCCAGATATCTAAAACACTTTACTTCCTCCAGTTTTTCTCCATTCAAACTTACCTCCCAATTGACTTGACCCTCAACCCTACTGTACCTAATAACCTTGCTCTTATTCACATTTACTCTTAACTTTCTTCTTTCACACGCTTTACCAAACTCAGTCACCAGCTTCTGCAGTTTCTCACATGAATCAGCCACCAGCGCTGTATCATCAGCGAACAACAACTGACTCACTTCCCAAGCTCTCTCATCCACACACACACACACACACACACACACACACACACATATATATATATATATATATATATATATATATATATATATATATATATATATATATATATATATATATATATATATATATTGAGTGATCGGGGCCTGAACATGCAGGAGGGTGAAAGGCGTGCAAGGAATAGAGTGAATTGGAACGATGTGGTATACCGGGGTCGACGTGCTGTCAATGGATTGAACCAGGGCATGTGAAGCGTCTGGGGTAAACCATGGAAAGTTCTGTGGGGCCTGGATGTGGAAAGGGAGCTGTGGTTTTGGTACATTATTACATGACAGCTAGAGACTGAGTGTGAACGAATGTGGCCTTTGTTGTCTTTTCCGAGCGCTATCTCGCACACATGAGGTGGGAGGGGGTTGTTATTCCATGTGTGGCGAGGTGCCGATGGGAATAAATAAAGGCAGACAGTATGAATTATGTACATGTGTATATATGTATATGTCTGTGTGTGTATATATATGTGTACATTGAGATGTATAGGTATGTGTATTTGCGTGGGTGGACGTGTATGTATATACATGTGTATGTGGGTGGGTTGGGCCATTTCTTTCGTCTGTTTCCTTGCGCTCCCTCGCTAACGCGGGAGACAGCGACAAAGCAAAATAAAATTAAAAAAGAAAATAAATAAATAGGGGATAGGGGAGAAAGAATACTTCCCACGTATTCCCTGCGTGTCGTAGAAGGCGACTAAAAGGGGAGGGAGCGGGGGGCTGGAAATCCTCCCCTCACTTTTTTTTTTAATTTTCCAAAAGAGGGAACAGAGAAGGGGCCCAGGTGAGGATATTCCCTCAAGGGCCCAGTCCTCTGTTCTCAACGCTACCTCGCTAATGCGGGAAATGGCGAATAGTATGAAAGAAAAGATATATATATATATATATATATATATATATATATATATATATATATATATATATATATATATATATATATTATCCCTGTGGATAGGGGAGAAAGAATACCTCCCACGTATTCCCTGCGTGTCGTAGAAGGCGACTAAAAGGGAAGGGAGCGGGGGTCTGGAAATCCTTCCCTCTCTTTTTTTTTTTTTTTTCCAAAAGAAGGAACAGAGAAGGGGGCCAGGTGAGGATACTCCCTCAACGGTCCAGTCCTCTGTTCGTAACGCTACCTCGCTAATGCGGGAAATGGCAAATAGTATAAAGAAAAAAAAAAAAAAAAATATATATATATATATATATATATATATATATATATATATATATATATATATATATATATAAGAGCAAATGAATTTCTATGTAGCATTTATGGATCTGGAGAAGTTATATGATAGAGTTGATAGACATGCTCTGTGGAAGGTATTAAGAATATATGGTGTAGGGGGTAACTTGTTAGAAGCAGTGAAAAGTTTTTATAGAGGATGTAAGGCATGTGTACGTGTATGAAGAGAGGAAAGTGATTATTCTCAGTGAATGTTGGTTTGCGGCAGGGGTGCGTGATGTCTCCAAGGTTGTTTAATTTGTTTATGGATAGGGTTGTTAGGAAGGTGAATGTAAGAGTTTTGGAAAGAGGCGCAAGTATGCAGTCTGTTTTGGATGAGAGAACTTGGGAACTGAGTCAGTTGTTGTTCGCTGATGATACAGCTCTGGGGGCTGATTCGGATGAGAAACCGCAGAAGCTGGTGACTGAGTTTGGTAAAGTGTGTAAAAGAAGAAAGCTGAGAGTGAATGTGAGTAATAGCGAGGTTATTAGGTACAGTAGGGTTGAGGGACAAGTCAAGTGGGAGGTAAGTTTGAATGGAGAAAAACTGGAGGAAGTGAAGTGTTTTAGATATCTGGGAGTGGATTTGGCAGCGGATAGAACCAGAAGCGTAAGTGAATCATAGTGTGGGGGAAGGGGCGAAAAATCTAGGAGCCTTGAAGAATGTGTGGAAGTCGAGAACATTATCTCGGAAAGCAAAAATGGGTATGTTTGAAGGAATAGTGGTTCCGACAATGTTATATGGTTGCGAGGGGTGGGCTGTAGATAGAGTTGTGCGGAGGAGTTTGGATGTGTTGGAAATGAGATGTTTGAAGACAATATGTGGTGTGAGGTGGTTTGATAAAGTAAGTAAGGAAAGGGTGAGAGAGATGTGTTTATTAAAAAAGAGTGTGGTTGAGAGAGCAGAAGAAGGTGTTTTGAAATGGTTTGGTCACATGGAGAGAATGAGTGAGGAAAGATTGACAAACAGGATATATGCGTCAGAGGTGAAAGGAACGAGGAGAAGTGGGAGACCAAATTGGAGGTGGAAAGATGGAGTGAAAAAGATTTTGAGTGATCGGGGCCTGAACATGCAGAAGGGTGAAAGGTGTGCAAGCAATAGAGTGAAATGGAACGACGTGCTGTCAATGGATTGAACGAGGGCATTTGAAGCGTCTGGGGTAAACCATGGAAAGTTTTGTGGGGCCTGGATGTGGAAATGGACCTGTGGTTTCGGTGCATTATACATGACAGCTAGAGACTGAGTGTGAACGAATGTGGCCTTTGTTGTCTTTTCCTAGTGCTACCTCGCGCACATGCGGGGGGAGGGAGTTTTCATTTCATGTGTGACGGGGTGACGAGGGGAATGAATAAGGGCAGAGAGTATGAATTATATACATGTGTGTGTATATATATATATATATATATATATATATATATATATATATATATATATATATATATATATATATATATTATCCCTGGGGATAGGGGATTAAGAATACTTCCCACGTATTCCCTGCGTGTCGTAGAAGGCGACTAAAAGGGGAGGGAGCGGGGGGCTGGAAATCCTCCCCTCTCGTTTTTTTTTTTTTTTAATTTTCCAAAAGAAGGAACAGAGTGGGGCCAGGTGAGGATATTCCAAAAAAGGCCCAGTCCTCTGTTCTTAACGCTACCTCGCTAACGCGGGAAATGGCGAATCGTTTAAAAGAAAAAGAATATATATATATATATATATATATATATATATATATATATATATATATATATATATATATATATATATATATATATACGTTGAGATGTATACGTGTGTATATGTGCGTGTGTGGACGTGTATGTGTATACATGTGTATCTGGGTGGGTTGGGCCATTCTTTCGTGTTTCCTTGCGCTACCTTGTTAATGCGGGAATTAGCGACAAAGTATAATATATATATATATATATATATATATATATATATATATATATATATATATATATATATATATATATATATATATATATATATATATTTTTTTTTTTTTTTTTTTTTTTTTTTTTTTTTTTTTTTTGCTTTGTTGCTATCTCCCGCGTTTGCGAGGTAGCGCAAGGAAACAGACGAAAGAAATGGCCCAACCCACCCCCATACACATGTATATACATACGTCCACACACGTAAATATACATACCTACACAGCTTTCCATGGTTTACCCCAGACGCTTCACATGCCTTGATTCAATCCACTGACAGCACGTCAACCCCGGTACACCACATCGCTCCAATTCACTCTATTCCTTGCCCTCCTTTCACCCTCCTGCATGTTCAGGCCCCGATCACACAAAATCTTTTTCACTCCATCTTTCCACCTCCAATTTGGTCTCCCTCTTCTCCTCGTTCCCTCCACCTCCGACACATATATCCTCTTGGTCAGTCTTCCCTCACTCATTCTCTCCATGTGACCAAACCATTTCAAAACACCCTCTTCTGCTCTCTCAACCACGCTCTTTTTATTTCCACACATCTCTCTTACCCTTACGTTACTTACTCGATCAAACCACCTCACACCACACATTGTCCTCAAACATCTCATTTCCAGCAAATCCATCCTCCTGCGCACAACTCTATCCATAGCCCACGCCTCGCAACCATACAACATTGTTGGAACCACTATTCCTTCAAACATACCCATTTTTGCTTTCCGAGATAATGTTCTCGACTTCCACACATTCTTCAAGGCTCCCAGAATTTTCGCCCCCTCCCCCACCCTATGATCCACTTCCGCTTCCATGGTTCCATCCGCTGCCAGATCCACTCCCAGATATCTAAAACACTTCACTTCCTCCAGTTTTTCTCCATTCAAACTCACCTCCCAATTGACTTGACCCTCAACCCTACTGTACCTAATAACCTTGCTCTTATTCACATTTACTCTTAACTTTCTTCTTTCACACACTTTACCAAACTCAGTCACCAGCTTCTGCAGTTTCTCACATGAATCAGCCACCAGCGCTGTATCATCAGCGAACAACAACTGACTCACTTCCCAAGCTCTCTCATCCCCAACAGACTTCATACTTGCCCCTCTTTCCAAAACTCTTGCATTCACCTCCCTAACAACCCCATCCATAAACAAATTAAACAACCATGGAGACATCACACACCCCTGTCGCAAACCTACATTCACTTAGAACCACTCACTTTCCTCTCTTCCTACACGTACACATGCCTTACATCCTCGATAAAAACTTTTCACTGCTTCTAACAACTTGCCTCCCACACCATATATTCTTAATACCTTCCACAGAGCATCTCTATCAACTCTATCATATGCCTTCTCCAGATCCATAAATGCTGCATACAAATCCATTTGCTTTTCTAAGTATTTCTCACATACATATATATATATATATATATATATATATATATATATATATATATATATATATATATATATATATATATGTATATATATATATATATATATATATATATATATATATATATATATATATATATATATATATATATATAGGGTGGCTGATATAGGGTGTTTTTGGTCGAGGTGATGTGCAAAGTGAGAGGGTTAGGGAGAGTGATTTGGTAAACAGAGAAGAGATAGTAAAAGCTTTGTGGAAGATGAAAGGTGGCAAGGCAGCGGATTTGGATGGTATTGCGGTGGAATTTATTAAAAAAGGTGGTGACTGTATTGTTGACTGGTTGGTAAGGTTATTTAATGTATGTATGACTGATGGTGAGGTGCCTGAGGATTGGCGGAATGCTTGCATAGTGCCATTGTACAAAGGCAAAGGGGATAAAAGTGAGTGCTCAAATTACAGAGGTATAAGTTTGTTGAGTATTCTTTGGAAATTATATGGGAGGGTATTGATTGAGAGGGTGAAAGCATGTACAGAGCATCAGATTGGGGAAGAGCAGTGTGGTTTCAGAAGTGGTAGAGGATGTGTGGATTTGTATGTAGCATTTATGGATCTGGAGAAGGCATATGATAGATTTGATAGAGATGCTTTGTGGAAGGCAATTTGTTAGAAGCAGTGAAAAGTTTTTATCGAGGACGTAAGGCATGTGTACGTATAGGAAGAGAGGAAAGTGATTGGTTCCCATTGAATGTAGGTTTGCGGCAGGGTGTTTGATGTCTCCATGGTTGTTTAATTTGTTTATGGATGGGGTTGTTAGGGAGGTGAATGCAAGAGCTTTGGAAAGAGGGGCAAGTATGCAGTCTGTTGTGGATGAGAGAACTTGGGAAGTGAGTCAGTTGTTGTTCGCTTGTGATACAGCACTGGTGGCTGATTCATGTGAGAAACTGCAGAAGCTTGTGACTGAGTTTGATAAAGTGTGTGAAAGAAGAAAGCGGAGGGTAAATGTGAATAAGAGCAAGGTTGTTAGGTACAGTAGGGTTGAGGGACAAGTCAAATTGGAGGTAAGTCTGAATGGAGAAAAACTGGAGGAAGTGAAGTGTTTTAGATATTTGGGAGTGGATCTGGCAGCGGATGGAACCATGGAAGCGGAAGTGAATCATAGGGTGGGGGAGGGGGCGAAAGTTCTGGGAGCGTTGAAGAATGTGTGGAAGTCGAGAACATTATCTCGAAATGCAAAAATGGGTATGTTTGAAGGAATAGTAGTTCCAACAATGTTATATGGTTGCGAGGCGTGGGCTATGGATAGAGTTGTGCGGAGGAGGGTGGATGTGCTGGAAATGAGATGTTTGAGGACAATATGTGATGGGAGGTGGTTTGATCGAATAAGTAATAATAGGGTAAGAGAGATGTGTGGTAATAAAAAGAGTGTGGTTGTGAGAGCAGAAGAGGGTGTTTTGAAATTGTTTGGTCACTTGGGAATGAATAAAGGCAGACAGTATGAATTATGTACATGTGTATATATGTAGATGTCTGTGTGATTATAGATATGTATACGTTGAGATGTATAGGAATGCATATTTGCGTGTGTGGACGTGTATGTATATACAAGTGTATGTGGGTGGGTTGGGCCATTCTTTCGTCTGTTTCCTTGCGCTACCTCGCTAACGCAGGAGACAGCGACAAAGCAAAATAAATAAATATAAAATGAATTATATATATATATATATATATATATATATATATATATATATATATATATATATATATATATATATATATTTTTTTTTTTTTTTTTGCTTTGTCGCTGTCTCCCGCGTTCGCGAGGTAGCGCAAGGAAACAGATGAAAGAAATGGCCCAACCCACCCCCATACACATGTATATACATACGTCCACACACGCAAATATACATACCTACACAGCTTTCCATGGTTTACCCCAGACGCTTCACATGCCTTGATTCAATCCACTGACAGCACGTCAACCCCGGTATACCACATCGCTCCAATTCACTCTATTCCTTGCCCTCCTTTCACCCTCCTGCATGTTCAGGCCCCGATCACACAAAATCTTTTTCACTCCATCTTTCCACCTCCAATTTGGTCTCCCTCTTCTTGTTCCCTCCACCTCCGACACATATATCCTCTTGGTCAATCTTTCCTCACTCATTCTCTCCATGTGCCCAAACCATTTCAAAACACCCTCTTCTGCTCTCTCAACCACGCTCTTTTTATTTCCACACATCTCTCTTACCCTTACGTTACTTACTCGATCAAACCACCTCACACCACACATTGTCCTCAAACATCTCATTTCCAGCACATCCATCCTCCTGCGCACAACTCTATCCATAGCCCACGCCTCGCAACCATACAACATTGTTGGAACCACTATTCCTTCAAACATACCCATTTTTGCTTTCCGAGATAATGTTCTTGACTTCCACACATTCTTCAAGGCTCCCAGAATTTTCGCCCCCTCCCCCACCCTGTGATCCACTTCCGCTTCCATGGTTCCATCCGCTGCCAGATCCACTCCCAGATATCTAAAACACTTCACTTCCTCCAGTTTTTCTCCATTCAAACTCACCTCCCAATTGACTTGACCCTCAACCCTACTGTACCTAATAACCTTGCTCTTATTCACATTTACTCTTAACTTTCTTCTTTCACACACTTTACCAAACTCAGTCACCAGCTTCTGCAGTTTCTCACATGAATCAGCCACCAGCGCTGTATCATCAGCGAACAACAACTGACTCACTTCGCAAGCTCTCTCATCCCCAACAGACTTCATACTTGCCCCTCTTTCCAAAACTCTTGCATTCACCTCCCTAATATATATATATATATATATATATATATATATATTTTTTTTTTTTTTTTTCATACTATCCGCCATTTCCCGCGACAGCGAGGTAGCGTTAAGAACAGGGGACTGGGCCTTTGAGGAAATATCCTCGCCTGGCCCTCTTCTCTGTTCCTTCTTTTGGAAAATTATAAAAAAAAAAAAAACGAGAGGGGAGGATTTCCAGCCCCCCGCTCCCTCCCCTTTTAGTCGCCTTCTACGACACGCAGGAAATACGTGGGAAGTATTCTTAATCCCCTATCCCCAGGGATAATATATATATATATATATATATATATATATATATATATATATATATATATATATATATATATATATATATATATATATATATATATTGTACAAAGGCAAAGGGGATAAGAGTGAGTGCTCAAATTACAGAGGTATAAGTTTGTTGAGTATTCCTGTTAAATTCTATGAGAGAGTATTGATTGAGCGGGTGAAGGCATGCACAGAGCATCAGATTGGGGAAGAGCAGTGTGGTTTCAGAAGTGGTAGAGGATGTGTGGATCAGGTGTTTGCTTTGAAGAATGTATGTGAAAAATACTTAGAAAAGTAAATGGAATTGTATGTCTGTGTGTTTATATATATGTATACGTTGAGATGTATAAGTATGTATATTTGCGTGTGTGGACGTGCATGTATATACATGCGTATGTGGGTGGGTAGAGCCATTCTTTCGTCTGTTTCCTTGCGCTACCTTGCTAACGCGCGAGACAGCGACAAAGCAAAATAATGAAATATATATATATATATATATATATATATATATATATATATATATATATATATATATATATATATATATATATATATATAACTACAAACACCGTTTCAACGTATGCTGAGACCATGCCCACGATGCAACTACCACGAATAAGTCACCAGGCTCGTACTACTGAGTTGCCTTACATATGTTGTACATAGACGCACACACAACATGACTACACTTTATGACCTACTGTTCCAACCAGGGGACATGGTATAGTCAGCTTCTTGACTCGTGTGTGTGTGTGTGTGTGTGTGTGTGTGTGTGTCACTGGCCTTGACTCCCGTGTATGACCTGGCCTTGAATCCTGGAGTGACCTAGCCATGACTTTCCTGTTTGTGACCTGGCCATGAAGCCCGTGTATGACCTGGTCATGTCCCTCTCGTGTGTGACCTGGCCTTGATCCTTTCATCAGAGCCCTTCCCTTGACCCCCGTATATGACATATGCATACCCCCCCAATGTGACCTTCCCATGAGTCTTCTGTGGTCTGGCCTGGGTGTGTGCGAGAGAGGCTGTTATTCTTTTGTTCTTGACGCTACCTTAATAAGGCGGTAGAGGCAGCTATGCATGAAAATACTTAATCGCCGTCTCCCGCGTCTGCGTGGTAGCGCATGGAAACAGACGAGGAATAGCCCAACCCATAAAAACCCATACTCGCACATATACATACATATACATTTTACCGTTTTCACCGTATACATACATATACATACACAAACATATGTATTTATCCACATGTACATATTCATGCTTGCTGCCTTCATCCATTCTCGTCGCCACCCCGCCACACATGAAATAGCATCCCCCCCTCCACTCCTCCTCCTCCTCCTCCTCCTTCCAGTTAGATAGCGCCAGGAAAAGACAAAAAAGGCCACATTTGTTCACACTCAGTCTCTAGTAGTCATATGTAATGCACCGAAACCACAGCGCTCTTTCCACATCCGGACCCACAGACCTTTCCATGGTTTACCCCAGATGCTTCACATGCCCAGGTTCAATTCATTGACAGCACGTCGACCCCGGTATACCACATCGTTCAAATTCACTCTATTCCTTGCACGCCTTTCACCCTCCTGGATGTTTAGACCCCGATCGCTCAATATC
Organism: Panulirus ornatus; assembly: GCF_036320965.1. Classification (NCBI taxonomy): domain Eukaryota; kingdom Metazoa; phylum Arthropoda; class Malacostraca; order Decapoda; family Palinuridae; genus Panulirus; species Panulirus ornatus. Next base: position 44,520,750 of record NC_092226.1, read on the forward strand.
TTTTTCACTCCACCCTTCCACCTCCAATTTGGTCTCCCGCTTCTCCTTCCCTCCACCTCTGACACATATATCCCTTTGTCAGTTTTTCCTCACTCATTCTCTCCATGTGACCAAACCATTTCAACACACCCTCTTCTACTCTCTCAACCACGCTCCTTTTATTACCACACATCTCTCTTACCCTTTCATTACTTACTCGATCAAACCACCTCACACCACATACTGTCCTCAAACATTTCATTTCCAACACATCCACCCTCCTCCGCACAACCCTATCTATAGTCCATGACTCACTACCATATAACATTGTTGGAGCCACTATTACTTCAAATATACACATTTTTGTTTTCGTAATTAACGTTCTTGCCTTCCACACATTCTTCAATGCTCCCAGAACCTTCGCCCCCTCCCCCACCCTGTGATTTACTTCCGCTTCCATGGTTCCATCCGCTGCTAGGTCCACTCCTAGATATCTAATACACTTCACTTCATCCAGTTTTTCTCCTTTCAATCTTACATCCCAATTAACTTGTCCCTCAGCCCTACTGAACCTAATAACCTTGCTCTTATTCACAGTTACTCTCACCTTCCTTCTTTCACACACTTTACCAAACTCAGTCACCAATTTCTGCAGTTTCTCATCCGAATCAGCCATTAGTGCTGTATCATCTGCGAACAACAGCTGACTCACTTCCCAAGCCCTCTCATCCAGAACAGACTGCATGCTTGGCCCACTCTCCAAAACTCTTGCATTCATAAACCCCATCCATAAACAGATTAAGCAACCATGGAGACATCACATACCCCTGCCGCATACCGACATTCACTCTATATATGTGTGTGTGTGTGTGTGTGTGTGTGTGTGTGATATGGAAGGTCTCAAGAATATTGGGTGAGGGAGGAATGCTTCGAGAAGCGGTGAAATTTTTTTTATCAGGGGTTTAAGACGTGTACAAATGGGAAGAGAGGAGAATGAATAGTTCCAAGATAAGGTTAGTCTGCGGCAGGGGTGTGTGATGTCACTATGGCTGTTTGATATGTTTGCGGATTGTGTGGTGAGGGAGGTAAATGCAAGTCTTGGAGAGAGGGGCGAGTATGCAGTTTCTGGTGTGGGAGGAGGAGGGATGAGAGGGCCTGGGAAGTGAGTCAGATGTTTGCTTTTGATACAACGCTGGTGGCAGGTTCGAGCGAGAAACTGCTGAAGTTGTTGATTGAGCTTGGAAGCTTATGTGAAAGTAGGAAGTTGTAAGTAAGTGTGAATAAAAGCAAGGTTATTTGGTTCAGCAGGATCAAGTGTCAAGTTAAATGGGGTGTTAGTTTGAATGGAGAAAATTTGGAGGAAGTGAAGTGTTTAAATGCCCTGGAGTGTTCATGGCAGCGAATGGAACTATAAAAAAGAAGTGAGTTATAGGGTGGGTGAAGGGACGAAGGTTCTGGGAGCGAAAATTATGTTTGAAAGTATTGTTTTCCCAACACAGTTGCATGGATACCAGGCATGGGCTATGGATGAGAATGTGCGGAGGAGGTTGGGTGTGTTGGAAATGAAATGTTTGAGGACAACATGTGTTAGGTGGTTTGATCGAATCAGTAGTAAAATGGTAAGAGAGATGTGTGGTAATAAGAAGAGTGGTTGAGAGAGCGGAAGAGGGTGTGCTGAAATGGTTTGAATATAAGGAGAGAAAGAGTGAGGAAAGGTTGACAAGGAGGATATATGTGTCAAAAATGGAGGAGACAAGGAGAGGATGGAAACCAAATTGGAGATGAAAGGATGGAGTGAAAAACATTTTGAGTGATCAAGGCCTGAACATGCAGGAGGGTGAAAGGCGTGCACGGGATAGAGTGAATTAGAATGATGTAGTATAGATACAGGGAACGACTTGCTGCCGGTGGACTGAGCCAGGGCATGTGGTGTCGCCGTGGGAACCATGTGGAACCTGACTGTGGATAGGGAGCTGTGGTTTTGGTGGTGAGTTACACATGACACCTACAGAAAGAATGTGAACGAATGCGTCGTTTCTTCGTCTGCTCCCGGCTTTTCCTCACTAATACGGGAAACGGCGATCAAGTATGGCAGGGGAAATAAATAGATATTTAGACAGATAGATAGATCTCAACTGCATATAAAGGTGAGATAATTTTTTTCCCCCTTATTTTCATAGAATTCCAGAGCATCTGTTGACAACATTTACCTGTTCATCTGTTGTCATGTTATTTTTCCCCCGAGTGACCACTGACGGCATAAGCCCGCGGGGATTCCACTGTGGACACCCATCATTTGACCAACAAATCTGCAAGTGAAGTAGAACGAATCTGGGACTGATGATTAATTCTCTCTCTCTCTCTCTCTCTCTCTCTCTCTCTCTCTCTCTCTCTCTCTCTCTCTCTCTCTCTCTCTCTCTCTATCTCTCTCTCTCTCCCTCTCTCTGGGTGTGTGGGCAGATTTGTGGCCGACTCGTCCCTGTTCAGCCTTAGGCTGTCTGTGCGCTAATCCTTTATTCACAAGGTCGTTCACCAGTGCACTGATAGACCTTCACGAGACCCACAAGAATTTCGGTATAAACACATTGGTCGAGGATGGATTCGGATCCCCGTCTCTCACTGTTACCAACACTTGGCACGTTCGGTCGCCTCGCTGTCGTCCCGTGTTAAGTTGAAAATTCTCAGCTGGTGAGCTAAACATGACGGACGATTACTGATGTGACACATGCGTGTGTACGTGTTTATATGTGATGCCACCTTTTCATGCGATTCTGTTGTGGATTGTATGTGACACAGTCACATCCATATCTATATCTGTTTATCTATTTGTCGATCTATCTATCTATCTATCTATATATATATATATATATATATATATATATATATATATATATATATATATATATATATATCCCTGGGGATAGGGGAGAAAGAATACTTCCCACGTATTCCCTGCGTGTCGTAGAAGGCGACTAAAAGGGGAGGGAGCGGGTGGCTGGAAATCCTCCCCTCTCGTTTGTTTTTTAATTTTCCAAAGGAAGGAACAGAGAAGGGGGCCAGGTGAGGATTTTCCCTTTGAGGCCCAGTCCTCTGTTCTTAACGCTACCTCGCAAACGCGGGAAATGGCGAATAGTATGAAAAAAAAATATATATATATATATGTATATATATATATATATATATATATATATATATATATATATATATATATATATATATATATAGGGTTATAGTGATAGGTGATTTGAATGCAAAGGTGAGTAATGTGGCAGTTGAGGGAATAATTGGTGTACGTGAGGTGTTCAGTGTTGTAAATGGAAATGGTGAAGGGCTTGTAGATTTATGTGCTGAAAAAGGACTGGTGATTGCGAATACCTGGTTTAAAAAGAGAGATATACGTAAGTATACGTATGTAAGTAGGAGAGATGGCCAGAGAGCGTTATTGGATTACGTGTTAATTGATAGGCGCCCGAAAGAGAGACTTTGGATGTTAATGTGCTGAGAGGTGCAACTGGAGGGATGTCTGATCATTATCTTGTCGAGGCGAAGGTAAAGATTTGTAGAGGTTTTCAGAAAAGAAGAGAGAATGTTGGGTGAAAAGAGTGGTGAGAGTAAGTGAGCTTGGGAAGGAGACTTGTGTGAGGAAGTACCAGTAGAGACTCGGTACTGAATGGAAAAAGGTGAGAACAAAGGACGTAAGAGGAGTTGGGGAGGAATTGGATGTATTTAAGGAAGCAGTGATGGCTTGTGCAAAAGATGCTTGTGGCATAAGAAGCGTGTGAGGTAGACAGATCAGAAAGGGTAGTGCGTGGTGGGATGAAGAAGTAAGATTATTAGTGAAAGAGAAGAGAGAGGCATTTGGACGATTTTTGCAGGGAAATAATGCAAATGATTGGGAGATGTATAAAAGAAAGAGGCAGAAGGTCAAGAGAAAGGTGCAAGAGGTGAAAAAGAGGGTAAATGAGAGCTAGGGTGAGAGAGTATCATTAAATTTTAGGGAGAATAAAAAGATGTTTTGGGAGGAGGTAAATAAAGTGCGTAAGACAAGGGGATCAATGGGAACTTCAGTGTAGGAGACTATTGGGGAGGTGATAACAAGTAGTGGTGATGTGAGAAGGAGATGGAGTGAGTATTTTGAAGGTTTGTTGAATGTGTTTGATGATAGATTGGCAGATATAGGGTGTTTTGGTCGAGGTGGTGTGCAAAGTGAAAGGGTTAGGGAGAATGATTTGGTAAACAGAGAAGAGGCAGTAAAAGCAGTGCGGAAGATGAAAGCCGGCAAGGCAGCGGTTTGGATAGTATTGCAGTGGAATTCATTAAAAAAGTGGGTGACTCTATTGTTGACTGGTTGGTAAGGTTAGTTAATGACTCATGGTGAGGTGCCTGAGGATTGGCGGAATGCTTGCATAGTGCCTATGTACAGAAGCAAAGGGGATAAAAGTGAGTGCTCAAATTACAGATGTATAAGTTTGTTGAGTATTACTGGGAAATTATATGGGAGGGTATTGATTGAGAGGGTGAAGGTATGTACAGAGCATCAGATTAGGGAAGAACGGTATGGTTTCAGAAGTGGTAGAGGATGTGTGGATCAGGTGTTTGCTTTGAAGAATGTATGTGAGAAATACCTAGAAAAGCAAATGGATTTGTGTGTAGCATTTATGGATCTGGAGAAGGCATATGATAGAGTTGATAGAGATGCTCTGTGGAGGGTATTAAGAATATATGGTGTGGTGGCAAGTTGATATAAACAGTAAAACGTTTTTATCGAGGACGTAAGGCATGTGTACGTGTAGGAAGAGAGGAAAGTGATTGGTTCTCAGTGAATGTTGGTTTGCGGCAGGGGTGCGTGATGTCTCTACATGGTTGTTTAATTTGTTTATGGATGGGGTTGTTAGGGAGGTGAATGCAAGAGTTTTGGAAAAAGGGGCAAGTATGCAGTCTGTTGTGGATGACAGAGCTTGGGAAGTGAGGCAGTTGTTGTTCGCTGATGATACAGCGCTGGTGGCTGTTTCGTGTGAGAAACTGCAGAAGCTGGTGACTGAGTTTGGTAAAGTGTGTGAAAGAAGAAAGCTGAGAGTAAATGTGAATAAGAGCAAGGTTATTAGGTATAGTAGGGTTGAGGGACAAGTCATTGTATATATATATATATATATATATATATATATATATATATATATATATATATATATATATATATATATATATATATTATCCCAGGGGATAGTGTAGAAAGAATACTTCCCACGCATTCCTCACGTGTCGTGAAAGGCAACTAAAGGGGACGGGAGCGGGGGTTAGAAACCCTCTCCTCCTTGTATTTTAACTTTCTGAAAGGGGAAACAGAAGAAGGAGTCACTCGGGGAGTGCTCATCCTCCTCGAAGGCTCAGATTTGGGTGTCTAAATGTGTGTTGATGTAACCAGGATGAGAAAACATGAGAGATAGGTAGTATGTTTGAGGAAAGGAACCTGGATGTTTTGGCTCTGAGTGAAACGAAGCTCGAGGGTAAAGGGGAAGAGTTGTTTGGGAATGAATTGGGAGTAAAGTTAGAGGTTGGTGAGAGGACAAGAGCATTGGAAGGAGTAGCACTACTCCTGAAACAGGAGTGGTGGGAGTTTGTGATAGAGTGTAAGAAAGTAAACTCTAGATTGATATGGGTAAAACTGAAAGTGGATGGAGAGATGGGTGATTATTGGTGCCTATGCATCTGCGCATGACAAGAAAGATCATGGGAGGCAAGTGTTTTGGGAGCAGCTGAGTGATTGTGTTAGTAGTTTTGATGCACGAGACCGGGTTATAGTGATGGTTGATTTGAATGCAAAGGTGAGTAATGTGGCAGTTGAGAGAATAATTGGTGTACATGGGATGTTCAGTGTTGTTAATGGAAATGGTGAAGAGCTTGTAGATTTATGTGCTGAAAAAGGAATGGTGATTGGGAATACCTGGTTTAAAAAGAGAGATATAAATAAGTATACTTATGAGAGTAGGAGAGATGGCCAGAGAGCACTATTAGATTACATGTTAATTGATAGGCGCGCGAAAGAGAGACTTTTGGATGTTAATATGCTGAGAGGTGCAACTGGAGGGATGTCTGATCATTATCTTGTGGAGGCGAAGGTGAAGATTCGTAGAGGTTTTCAGAAAAGAAGAGAGAATATTGGGGTGAAGAGAGTGGTGAGAGTAAGTGAGCGTGGGAAGGGGACTTGTCTAAGGAAGTACGAGGAATGACTGAGTGCAAAATGGAAAAAGGTGACAGCAAAGGACGTAAGGGGAGTGGGGGAGGAATGGGATGTATTTAGGGAAGCAGTGATGGCTTGCGCAAAAGATGCTTGTGGCATGAGAAGCGTGGGAGGTGGGCAGATTAGAAAGGGTTGTGAGTGGTGGTATGAAGAAGTAAGATTATTTGTGAAAGAGAAGAGTGTTGCATTTGGACGCGTTTTGCAGGGAAATAGCGTAAATGACTGGGAGTGTATATAAGAAAGAAGCAGGAGGTCAAGAGAAAGGTGCAAGAGGTGAAAAAAGAGGGCAAAGGAGAGTTGGGGTGAGAGAGGATCATTTGATTTTAGGGAGAAAAAAAAAAGATGTTTTGGAAGGAGGTAAATAAAGTGCGTAAGACAAGAGAACAAATGGGAACATCGGTGAAGGGGGCAAATGGGGAGGTAATAACAAGTAGTGGTGATGTGAAAAGGAGATGGAGTGAGCATTTTGAAGGTTTGTTGAATGTG
>NC_092226.1:44532452-44557452 GCF_036320965.1 Panulirus ornatus
ACAGACTGGCTCAGAGCTCTCCCGGCTGCTCCAGAATACATCCCTAATTACGGTAAATAATACAATTGCGGAAACTCTTTTCGTGACTTTATCAAAAGGTCTCTCATAGATTACCACGCACCAGCTTTGGTTCCGCATAACAGTAAAGGTATTGATAGAACCATGGAATTGTATAATGAAACCTGAGGAATCATACTTGCTTGTCTCAAGATCACTATAGTATTCATCCCACGGAGAGAATGTTTCAAATGAATCTCGTGGTGGGATTGGAGCTTCCGCTGGGTCATCCAGATGATGGACGGACTTTCTAAAGCACATGTGCTATCGAAGAGGTGACTCTGAATGGCTCCAAATAACATCAACTGAAGTGTACAGCTACTGATGCGATAGTGTTTGGAGTACGTCAGTTGTACAAGATAAGGAAGCTAAAGTACTTCCCACTCTCCTGGCACATCAACTCATTTTACACCACCTTACCTAACTTATCCATGTAAGAGATGAATTATAATTATTCACAGTCTTCACCTGCAAGACTTGGCTAAAACCAGTGCTCTTGAACACGCACAGAAACTGCAGACTGAAGATAACATAACACAGGCAGGATCTATACTGACGGCTATCTCACCTGTGCCGTCGTGTTCCAACCCAATGGTAATAGAAATTTTTAGAGTAAACGAATGGGCATCTGCATTACAAGCTGACGTGTTCGCCATACTCATCGCTCTTGAGCTTAGAGAGACCACAACCACAGATAGTATGGTAGATATATCCCTGATTCCTTACCCTCCATACTTGCCCCAACTGTATGAAGGGTCTCTGTGGCCAGATACAGACATGCAGCCAACATTGCTAAAATGACTCTCATGAAATTGTAACGAATTATTTTCTCACGTAAGGTGTCCAGGAGCATGATAAGGTTGATGCTCCACCCAGACTTGCAGCGTCCGATAAAGAGGTTGACGAGAGCAATATTGGATTGTCTGGTGGAAGTCCTAAAACTTATATTAGGAAGGATCAGACAGATCTGTTTGAAGCAAATGGACGAGTGCAAACAGGCGCTGGTGAATCCATTTTCTATCACAATGAAATGTATCGAGTAAAACTTGTGTATGGAGGAAGTAACAAGACTAGTTGTCTACAAGATGTTGTCACTGCTAGATTAAGTTTAGGCTTTGACCTTTCTGAAGATGTTGATCATGTGAATTATAAAGTTTGTAGCCAGAGTTAGGGACACATGCTAGGACACTGGCGTTGAGGAAAATAAAAAGTTTGAGATAGCTCCAGAGAAGCTGTAGAGGAAATGGCACAACACTTTAAGTAATAATACACCAAAAAACCTGAAATTTTATCCATTACTTTTTTGCATATATCAGATAGATGGATTATGAGGAAGATTGTAAGCTTAAGTTATGATCCATCTTTGTATGTTTATGTCATAATTATCTGCCCACTTGAGTCTGACAGAGACCTTTGGCTCTGCCGCTAACGGGATGAGCTCTGGGTGCACAGTAAACTAGTTCCGGCCTAGTAAACTAGCCGCCAGTACCGGCATAGATGAAAACAATGCACATCTTGTCGCCAGAGTCCTTCCTCAGGAGAACATTACACAAGACAAACAAGTCTGCTGGCAAATATCAGAACTGCGTCCAGGTACATGAATAATCAGTCAGCTGTTCATTTCTTCCATGAGGCCGAAACTGGAGATTGTTTACGTAAAGAAGCACAAATAACTAATTGAGAAGGTCCAGAGGAGGGCAACAAAATTGGTACCACAATTAAGAGAGTTTATATACAAGAAAGGTTAGATGCCGTAGATTTTCTCACCATTAAAGAGAGAAGAGTGAGAGGTGACCTGGTCACATCACAACCTTTTAAATTTTTTAACCAGGTTGATGACACAGACGGTGAACAGTTCTTCCCAAGATGCAAGGATAGAAAAGAATATAGAGGCCATAATATGAAAGTGAGCAAGAAACTTGTTAGAATAGATGTAATTAAATACTTTTATGGTGTAAGAGTAGTGGGTTAATGGCAGAAACTGAGTTATGAGACTGTGAGTGTAGACAGCATACGGAAATTTAAATAATCTTATGATACTAGAAAACGCTACTACAAAACGCTAAGACATGGGGTCCCACGAGTGTAGAACTCCCTCCCCGTGTGCAGTTACAAATAGGTAATTACACCCACACACACCCACTGTTGGAGTAATGGAAACAGACTCTGCTAAAGAGATAAGATCCCGCCTGTTCTCTCCTGAGGGATACACGATAACAAAGGAGGAGGAAGAGGATGATTGGGCCACTAGATAAGAGACAACCTTTAATGTCAGGGAGGATTGGAAGATGACCCATTCAAACCTTAGATCATAGGAAGAGTAACGGTAGGAAATGTTGCATAGTGTTGCTCATGACTTACAACCTGCCAAAGAATTTTAAGCAGTCAGAACGAATACACCAAATGATAGCAGTGGAGGAACTGTTAGGATGGGACACGAGGCTGGCGAACAAGCACTGTAGAGAAAGGGTAAGGAAAGAGACAGACTGGGAGAACTTGGATTCTCAAGAGAGAGAGAGAGAGAGAGAGAGAGAGAGAGAGAGAGAGGTTCTAATAGTGCTACTTGATATTTCCTATACCAACACGTCCCATAGTGTACATACACCATCTTTACCAGATCTTATCCTTCCATATGATAACATGGAAATCCATGATACACCAGTTGGAACTTGTGATCATGTAATGTTTGATTTTGTGCTAAAAGAGGCTGTAGAAAGAATAGAGATGACACCAGCGTTATACCACATCACACCACAGCATACCTGCTACGCCATACCATACCATACCATACCATACCATACCATACCATACCATACCATACCATACCATACCACACCACACTGCACCACACCACACCATACCCTCCCACACTGCACCACATCAAACCATACCTTACCATACCATTCCCCACCACACCACACCCACTACAGCCGCCACATCATACCAAACCTACCACACCACATACCACCAACCCACACTTAAGCCACACACCCATCACGCCACACGACGTCTTACAAGACCATACCACACCATATGATGTATAAATCACAAATAGAAAAGGACCTTGGAGTAATGATCATTAATGGCCTTAAATATGGTACAAAAAAAAGCCTAGCTGCATACAGTAAGGCGAAAAGGATCAAAGATTCATCGCTAGACATATAAACTACGAAACAAAGGATAGAATACCATATATAACGCCCTGGTCAGATCTCTATTGGAATGTAGTGTTCAGTTCTGGTCACTAACTTGATCAAAGGTGACGAAAATAAAACGACTCCAGAGATAAGCAACCAAACTAATCCTTTCATTCTGAAATAAACTTTGTGAGGAAAGTTCCGTAGATCTCCGAGGAGAACAAATAGAAGTTTTCAGTTTCAAACAATTACGACAGTATAACAAACAAAAATGCCGCCACTTCAAACAAAGGACCACTGAAGACAAATAACGGTACGAAGATAAAAGGAAAGAGATCTGATACCATTGTGGGTAAAGGTTTTTTCACCACAACGGATTAGCTGAACACTGGAATGAATTAACTCCCGATGTTGTGGAGGCAAAGACCATTGATACGTTCACATAACTACCTCGTTGATATCTGTTATCAGTAAATCATATTTTTGAACGATCATTTCTCATTTCTTTTTTTATTTAATCTTGTCTTTTCTTTTTTTTTCAGGCTCCAGCCCCAGTGCCGCGCCATCTTGTTGGTAAGAAACCACTCCCTCGTCCGTACTTTCCCTTACAATATACATTGTAGTGTGAACGCTCTCCACCTTCCTTCAGTAGTTGAGCCAGAGGGAGAGGTGCCTAATGTGTTACTCTCCAGTCTCTGTTCCTACATTAGGCCTAGTGTTAGGAAACTCTTATGAACCATCAGGCTTCCTGCTTTCTCTCCTTCCCATATCTTATTTTCGTATACTACACTCATCACGCCATCCCACACCACACCAACCCACACCACACCACACCACACCGCACCACCCACACTATACTACACTACACTACACCAACCCTCACCACAGCAGCCTACACCAACCACCCCACACCACACTACACCACACCTCATCACACAACACCATACCACACCACACTACACTATACCACACCAACCCGCACCACACCACACCACACCAGACCACACTACACCACACCAACCGACACTATACTACACCACACCACATTACACCAACCCACACTACACTTCACCACACCAACCCACACCACACCACACTACACCTTAGCAACCGACACTACACTACACTACACTACACTACACTACACTACACTACACTACACTACACTACACTACACTACACTGCATTACACCACACCAACCCACCACACCACACTACACCAACCCACACTACACCACACCACCACAACCAACCCATACCCCACCACACCAACCCCACAGCACCACACAGCACCACACTACACTCCACCATACCACACTACACTGCACTACACTTGACACACCATATATATATATATATATATATATATATATATATATATATATATATATATATATATATATATATATATATTAGTGCCTTATTTATGTCTTATTCATGTTTTCATATTTGTTTTATTGTTTTATGTATGTCGTATCTGTGTTCTTATATCTAATGGTTTTAGTGTCTTATTTATGTTCTCATATCTGTTTTAGTGTCTCATTTATGCAAATATTCTGTGTTCTTATATCTAACTTGTATTGCCTTTATTTTCCAAGTTTATGAATCGAATGTTTATCAACCCTTCAAAATGCCTGTATTTGATCCTTGTCGCTTGATGGATCTTAAGTGGGTTTCGAAATGATGCATTTTGAATTATTTCTGGTCACGTCCCACTCACTCCTGAGACAGAGTCAGTGAGAAAACAAAAACCTGAACCCCTGGGCAAAGATAGACAGATTGTAAATGAAAGTTAATCCTCAGATAATTGTCTGTATGGAAGATGGGATGTTGCTGGTGCGTACCGTGTTCGTGATACATACCGTATTAGTGGTGCCTACCGTCTTAGTGGTGCGTACCGTCTTAGTGGTGCGTACTGTCTTAGTGGTGCGTACCGTCTTAGTGGTGCGTACCGTGTTGGTGGTGCGTACCGTGTTAGTGGTGCGTACCGTGTTGGTGGTGCGTACCGTGTTAGTGGTGCGTACCGTCTTAGTGGTGCGTACCGTCTTAGTGGTGCGTACCGTGTTGTGTTTATAAGTGCACACATTATGGTAACTTCCGTCAGCCTTTCTGCAGGTACGCCTGGCACTGCAGGCCTATAGGTAAGACTGCTACTGTAGCAATGTTGGTACACCTGCTACTGCAGTAATGTAGGTATGCCTGACACTGCAGGTATGTTGGCACGCCTGGCATTGCCAAGTTATAGTCGCGCCAGGTTCTACAATGATGTAGGCACGCCTGGCACTGTAGGGATGCAGGTACGCTGAGCACTGCAGGCCCAACACCGACCCATCCAACTGGATTGAGGGCAGTGAGTCACATCAGTGGTGGCTGATGGTCCTGCCTTGACCCGTGGCCTCACACCCTCACTTGTGTGGTAACTGGGTCTCCCAGGTGGGTGGAGCGCCCTCCTTCATCTCGTTACATTCATGTAACATTTCTCTTCTAGTATTATGAACAGATTCCATAATGCTGGTCCTGTCGTCCAGGACGATTATGGAGCTTTCCAGAGGCTCGTCCAGGACGACACTGAAGCCTTCCAGTGGCTTGAACCGCGACCCGACATCCAGGAGGACGTGATGGTTGAGTGTCGTGTAGGATGAAGGTGTGTGTTTGCGAAGGGTGAGTCCTGTGGCCTCTCCTGCCAGCCATGATGCGCCTCATCACGTGAAACTGTGGGTCATGCCCGGGGCTGGTGGCTCGCCCTCGGCCAGGCCACGACATGGGTGTACCCAACCCCACCTGAGTGTACTCAACCCCAACCTGAGTGTACCCAACCCCACCCGAGTGTACCCAACCCCACCTGAGTGTACCCAACCCCACCTGAGTGTAGCCAACCCCACCTGAGTGTACCCAACCCAACCTGAGTGTAGCCAACCCCACCTGAGTGTACCCAACCCCACCTGAGTGTACCCAACCCCACCCGAGTGTACGCGGACGAACACAAACACAAGAGGTTGTCCATTTTACGGACAGTGTTGACGAGAGTGTCAGCAGCATGCAGCAAGTGGGCGGGCGTCATGCAGCAAGTGGGCGGGCGTCAGATGTCCAGGATATCCTGCACGTGTCCTGGCGGCCAGTGTGGCTGGTGCCGCAGCCGAAGCTCTGGTCACACACGTAATGATTCTTTTTTTTTTCCTCCTCCATCAGGTCAGTCCATGATCGAGGTCTGGTGGCGCAGGAATACAGACATTGCCTGTGTGTTGTTCGGGTGAGGTAGATGGTACTGGTCACACTGGGGTAAGCAGCCAGAGGCTTCACGTTGCGTCACCATACCTCCCCGCCCGTGTTCTGCTCACGTTGCTGGCGACATACGTCTCCCTCCCACACCATTTTGAATTTACTGAGTGACTCGTGATGTGGTGCGCAAAGGCAGAGTTCTAGGGTTCATGGAACGTGGTGTGGCGTCGGGGGCTGGGGCGAGGTGTTCCACAGCTCCACCATCCACCTCTTCCACTTGCAGAGGACCCGCGAGCTCGTCTGCCTCTTATTGGGCCTAGTAAGCTACCCCCCCCCCCCCCCCTCGTAAGGCTTAGTTTACCAGTGTCGGACAAAGAGAGAAGGTAAAGATGGTTTTCATGTTTGGAAAATGTACCCAGGTCGCCCTCTTTGTGTCGCATCACAATACGAAAACAAAAGAAGAGTGACACATCCTTCCCCAGCAGCGAGGTCTGCCCTCCTGGTTGGCTTCAGACATCTTAAGGCAGGTAGGGACGGAAGTCTTACTCAGGTCGGTGCTACACTGAGCTCACTGGCTCGGGTACCACTGACTTGTGCTGCTGCTGCTGCTGCTGGTTATATACTGGTTCGTGTCCAGTGCTTCTCAGTTCACGAACGACGGGAAATATAGAATCCTTTACGACACGAATCACTCCCAGGGTCAACGTTTGAGAAGCTTCGTGAAAGGAAGGATTCATCAACACTGTCTAAGATTTGCATCAGTTCAGTAGCCAATCGTGGACAATCCTCAGTGTAGAGAAGTTCCTCACAAAACACTGTGATGAGTCGTGGCAGCTCAGATGCTGTGATCATCCATTCCCAGAAAGGTGGCAGATGCTCACTCCCTCCTCCACCTAACACCACCGTAGCGGCGACGTGTTGGCCCTACCATCATTCTGCTTAACGAGCCAGAACTGATGATATGGCCGAGACTCGTTCCACTGATGTGGCTCAGACGCGTTCCAAAGGCTTGCATCTTACAAGATGTCTTTTGATCCAGGTTGTATTGTGTACCACAGAATCATTACAATCCTTACCCCACACACGTCTTTAACCATCATTTTTTGTTTTCCTGGTCCCACTGGCTGGCTGTAGTGGGTGTATTTACTTGGTATATTTCCGGCTTCTGCCATCTTAATTCTGACCTCTACTGCATCGCGGAATGAGTAAACAGTAGGGAACCAGAGAACCAGTAGCCTAATAAAACTCGATTGTATTATATCACAAAATCTCAAAATATCTCTCTAATCTTTATTATTATTATTATTATTATTATTATTATTATTATTATTATTATTATTTTTATTACTATCATTATTATTATTATCATTATTATTATTATCATTAGTATCAATATTATTTTATTATTATTATATTATTATTATTATTATTATTATTATTATTAGTAGTAGTAGTAGTAGTAGTATATTATTGATATCATTATTATTATTATTATTATTATTATTATTATTATTATTAGTAGTAGTATATTATTGATATCATTATTATTATTATTATTATTATTATTATTATTATTATTATTTTTATTATTATTATTATTATTATTATTATTATTATTATTCAATGATTAGATAAAACCAAAGCCATAGTTCAGTATAAGAACCTGTGGAGGAATACAACAATATGTGATTCTGTATAGTTTGTTTACATGTAAAGAAACATGGTGGTGCTGTAGCCAAGTAGGACAGCAGTGCTGCATACATACATACATAGGGTAGTGCGCGCGCGCCTCACCAGAGCAGCGGCCTCAGCTGTGCATGATGAGAAGTGACGTAGGCAGGCAGAACTTCCTCACATTCGCTATTACCTCGTTGTTGCGGCACGACTTTGAATGATTGTGTCTGTTTGTCGGTGTGTGTGTGTGTGTGTGTGTGTGTGTGTGTGTGTGTGTGTGTTATTACATATTATTTACCAGTTTGTACAGACGTGGAGAGAGAACTTTTCATTGTTGGAGACCCGCCTGTTACTCCAGTTTTCTTGTCATAATGTTTATTGAATTTTCCAGAGTTCCCATATTTACTTCCTTTCTTGCTATCCTATTCCACGCGTCCATGGCTGTCCTCTTGAAGACTTACTTCCTCACTTCCCTCAGTGTACTTTTCTTGCCTAACTCCCATCTATGTCCACTTGCTCTGAGCTCTTTTCTAGCACCAAAGTAATGTCCTTTGTTAACGTCGTCATGGCTTCATAGAAATCTAAATATAGTTATTGTGTCCCCAGTATTTTTCTCTCCCCCAGTAGCTCAATCCACTCGGTTTTGGTGTCAGTCTTGTTGCATTCGTTTTGACCATTTTTTTCTGCTATTACAGTGTGCAGATGTTCCAGTGAGGAGACGAGAGTGCTGCAGTATATTTCCAGCTTGGGGTGAACACATGTCATGTGTATCAGGTATAACGCAGACCAAAATATAACTTGTGTCCTTCCTGATGTTTCTCACTTGCTGTCCTGGTCATGTGGTCAGTTGAGTGTTAAGTCACAGTGTGATTATTGTAGTATATTTCCCCGGTATATTCCTCACGTCTGGTCTGTTCAAACCCCCTGCCCATCTTACATGTGTTCAACATCCAAGCCTATTCATTCTTGTGTTGATGATCTGCCTTAACTCTGCAACTCGCGTTTGTAACCATCCTCTTGTTGCTCATTCCTTTTCTCGTACCGAACATATTTTCCCCTCTTAATTTTGACCTGTACTACATCGCGGAATGAGGAAAGAGTGGAGAACTAGAGAAACAGTAGCCTAGTTAAATCGATTGTATTATATCTCAAAATCTCATAATATCTCTTTTTAAGCGTCACACGTGGCCCTCTCTTTCATCTGGAAAACCACAATTCAGCATTGTTAATATATTAAACATGTTGGTCATAGCCATACCCTCCACTCAATTCAGCATTGTTGATACATTAAACATGTTGGCCATAGCCATACCCTCCACTCTATCCTAGATACCTGAGATGATCATTACCACAAAGTCTTTCTCACAAAAGCTAGGAGTGTTGTGCGCGGTAGGTGCCGTAATTGTTATTCTTATGAGCAGCTTCTTCTTATCTACAGACGTCTTATTCTCCCTAGTATGGAGCACTGCTCGTATGTGAGGTGGCTCTTCCTCCAGTTCTATATTAACGAGAGCAGAAACAAAAGCCTCCCATCTCATTAATTCTCCTGGCATCACCTTTCTTCAGGCATCCCTTTATGTACGTCGCGATGTTGCTGCTCTCTCTCTCTCTCTCTCTCTCTCTCTCTCTCTCTCTCTCTCTCTCTCTCTCTCTCTCTCTCTCTCTCTCTCTCTCTCTCTCTCTCTCTCTCTGTTCTGCAGATATTATTTTGTTCACTGTTCTTATAAGCTTTCTGAACCTGTCGTTGTCACCAAGGCTTGGAAGTTGGGCATGCGTCTGGGTGCTGCCTCACGAGGGTCGATCGTTACGGTACCTTCTTCCCTGAAGCAGCTAAGATGTGGAGTTCTGTTTCCTTCGTTCATTAGTCCCTCTTCCTCTTACCTTACCAGCTTCAATAGTCGGATGAGCAAACGCTTGCCGACCCATGATTAATTTCCGCCGACTTTTTCTCGTACTTTTTTTTTTTTTTTTTTTGTCCTTTCACCGGAGTCGACCTTTGACTGAGGCATGTTTTTGTCCGTGTCATGTCCGTTGCCATAAAAGAAGGTCCACAAATCTGTCTTGCTTTAATTCGACATATATTTTGCGTGCGTGCCTGGCATACGTGGACGTCCACGTGATAGATAGATTGCGATAAATGGTTAACAACCACACGAAAACGTCTATCATGGTAGAGACAGCAGAGGTAAGGGCGGCCATTGTAGGGGTAGCCATGGCTGAGGTACCCATGTTAGAGTCAGCCATGGTAAAGGAAGTCATGGTAGGGGCAGCCACGGTTAGGTAGCATGGTAGGGGCAGCTACTGTTGAGGTAGCATGGTAGGGGCAGCCATGGCTGAGGTAGCATGGTAGGGGCAGCCACGGTTGAAGTAGCATGGTAAGGGCAGCCACGGTTGAGGTACCATGGTAGGGGCAGCTATAGTTGAGGTACCATGGTAGGGGCAGCCACGGTTGAGGTAGCATGGTAGGGGAAGCCACGGTTGAGGTAACAAGGTAGGAGCAGCTAGGGTTGAGGTAGCATGGTAGGGACAGCCACGCTTGAGGTATCATGGTAGGGGAAGAAACGGTTGAAGGAGCATGGTAGGGGCAGCCACGGTTGAGGTAGCATGGTAGTGGCAGCCACGGTTTAAGTACCATGGTAGGAGCAGCTACGGTAGAGGTAGCATGGTAAGGGGAGCCACGGTTGAGGTACCATGTTAGGGGCAGCCATGGTTGAGGTGCCATTTTAGGGGGCAGTCACGGTTGAGGTACCATGGTAAGAGCATCTAAGGTTGAGGTAGCATGGTACGACAGATACGGTTGAGGTAGCATGATAGGGGCAGCCATGGTTGACATAGTAAGGTAGGGGCAGCTACGCTTGAGGTAGCATGGTAGGGGCAGGCACGGTTGAGGTAGCATGGTAGGGGCAGCCACGGTTGAAGTAGCATATTAGGGGCAGCCACGGTTGAGGTAGCATATTAGGGGCAGCCACGGTTGAGGTACCAGTACGGGCAGCTAAGGTTGAGGTAGCATGGTGGGGGCAGCCACGGTTGAGGTAGCATGGTAGGAGCAGCTAGGGTTGAGGTAGCATGGTAGGGGTAGCCACGGTTGAGGTACCATAGTAGTGGAAGCCGCAGTTAAGGTAGCATAGTAGGGGCAGCCACGTTTGAGGTAGCATGGTAGGGGCAGCCACGGTTGAGGTAACATGGTAGGGGAAACCACGGTTGAGGGAGCATGGTCGGGGCAGCCACGGTTGAGGGACATTGGGAGGGGCAGCCACGGTTGAAGTACCATGTTAGGGGCAGCCACGGTTGAGGTAGCATGGTAGGGACAGCCACGGTTGACGTTCGAAGTTAGGGACAGCCATGGTTGAGGTCCCATTGTAGGGGGCAGTCATGGTTGAGGTACCATTGTAGGAACGGCTGCGGTTGAGGTAGCATTGCAGGGGCAGCCACGGTTGAGGTAGCATTGCAGGGGCAGCCACATTTGAGTTAGCATGGTAGGGGCAGCCACGGTTGAGGTCCCATTGCAGGGGGCAGTCATGGTTGAGGTAGCATGGTAGGAGCAGCTAAGGTTGAGGTAGCATGGTAGGGCAGCCATGGTTGAGGTAGCATGGTAGGGGCAGCCACGGTTGAGGTAGCATGGTAGGGGCAGCCACGGTTGACGTACGAAGTTAGGGACAACCATGGTTGAGGTCCCATTGTAGGGGGCAGTCATGGTTGAGGTACCACTGTAGGAACGGCTACGGTTGAGGTAGCATTGCAGGGGCAGCCACATTTGAGTTAGCATGGTAGGGGCAGCCACGGTTGAGGGAGCATGGTAGGGGCAGCTAGGGTTGAGTTAGCATGGTAGGGGCAGCCACGGTTGAGGTAGCTTGGTAGGGGCAGCCACGGTTGAGGTAGCATGGTTAGGCAGCCAAGGTTAAGGTAATATGGTAGTGGCAGCCACGGTTGTTAGCATGTTAGGGGCAGATAGAGTTGAGGTAGCATTGTAGGGGCAGCCAGGGTTAAGATAGCATTTTAGGGGCAGCCTGGGTTGAGATATGATGGTAGGGGCAGCCACTTTTGAGGAAGCATTGTAAGAGCAGCCACGGTTGAGATAGCATAGTGGGGACAGCCACGGTTCAGGTAGCATGGTAGGGGCAGCTACGGTTGGGGAAGCATGGTAGGGGCAGCCACAGTTGAGATAGCATGGTAGGAGCAGCCACGGCTGAGGTAGCATGGTGGGGGCAGCCACGGTTGAGGACTAAGATAGGGGCAGCCACATTTCAATTAGCATGGTAGGGGCAGCCACGGTTGAGGGAGCATGGTAGGGGAAGCCACTATTGAGGTGCCATGATTAGGGTCTGCTACGGTTGAGGTAGCATGGTAGGGGCAGCCACGGTTGAGGTAGCATGGTAGGGGCAGCTACGGTTAAGGTACCATGGTAAGAGCAGCCAAGGTTGAGGCAGGAATGTAGGGGCAATCAATTTTGAGGTAGCATGGTAGGGGCAGCCACGGTTGAGGTAGCACGGTAGGGACAGCTGCGGTTGAGGCACCATGGTAGAGGCCGCTACGATTGAATTAGCATGGTAGGGGAAGTCATGGTTGAGGTAGCATGGTAGGGGCAGCCACGGTTGAGGTAGCATGGTAGTGGCGGCTATGGTTGAGGTCGCATGATAGGGACAGCTATGGTTGATAGTGCCATGGTAAGGGCAGCTACGGATAAGGTACCATGGTAGGGGAGCTACGGTTGACTTAGAGTGGTAGGGGCAGCTACGGTTGAGGTAGCATGGTAGGGGCAGCCACAGTTAAGGTAGCATGGTAGGTGCAGCCACGGATGAGGTAGTATGGTAGAGCCAGTCCCAGTTGAGGTAACATGGTAGGGACAGCCAGGGTTGAGGTACCATGGTTAGGGCAGCCACGGTTGAGGTAGCATGGCAGGGGTAGCCACGGTTGATCTAGTATGGTAGGAGCAGCTGCGGTTGATTTACACTGTTAAGGGCAGCTACGGTTGAGGTACCATGGTAGGGCCAGCCACGGTTGAATTGACATGGTAGGGGCAGCTAGGTTTGAGGTAGCATGGTAGGGCCAGCCACGGTTGAGGTAGCATGGTAGGGGCAGCCATGGATAAGGTAGCATGGTAGGGGCAGCTACGGTTGAGGTACCATGACAGGTGCAGCTACGGTTGAGGTAGCATGTTCGAGGCAGCCACTGACGAGGTAGCACGGGAAAGGCAGCTACGGTTAAGATAACATGGTAGGAGCAGCCACGGTTGAGGTAGCAAAATAGGCGCAGCCATGGTTGAGGTAGCATGGTAGGGGCAGCCACGGCTGAAGTAGCATGGTAAGGGCAGCTGCGGTTGAGCTACCTTGGTAGGGGCAGGTACAGTTGAGGTACCATGGTAGGGACAGCCACGGTTTAATTAGCATGGTAGGGGCAGCCACGGTTGAGGTATCGTGGTAGGGACAGCAAAGATTGAGGTAGCATGATAGGGGCAGCCATGGTTGCGGTAGCATGGTAGGGGCAGCTACGGTTGAGGTAGCACGGTACGGCCAGCAACTGTTGAATTAGCATGGTACGGGCAGCCAGGTTTGAGGTAGCATGGTAGAGGCAGCCACGGTTGAGGTAGCATGGTAGGGGCAGATATGGTTGAGGTACCATGGTAGGGGCAGCTACAGGTGACGACCATTGTAGGGGCAGCCACGGTTGAATTAGCATGGTAGGGGCAGATAGGGTTGAGGTAGCATGGTAGGGGCAGCCGCGGTTGAGGTAGCATGGTAGGGGCAACCATAGTTGAGGTAGCATGGTAGGAGCAGCTACGGTTGAGGTACCATGATAGGATCCGCTACGGTTGAGGTAGCATGGTAAGGGTAGCCACGGTTGAGGTAGCATGGTAGAGGCACCTACGGTTAAGTTACCATGGTTGGAGCAGCCAAGGTTGAGGCAGGAAGGTAGGGGCAACCACTTTTGAGGTAGCATGGTAGGGGCAGCCACGGTTGAGGTAGCATGGTAGGGGCAGCTGCGGTTGAGGTACCTGGTAAGGGCAGCTACGGTTGAGGTACCATGGTAAGGGCAGCAACGATTGAATTAGCATAGTAGGGGCATCCAGGGTTGAGGTAGCCTGGTAGGGGCAGCCACTGTTCAGGTAGCATGTTAGGGAAAGCCACGGTTGAGGTAGCATGGTAAGGGCAGCTACGGTTGAGGTAACATGGTAGGGGCAGCTACGGTTAAGGTACCATGGTAGGGGCAGCTACGGTTAAGGTACCATGGTAGGGGCAGGTACGGTTGAGTTAGCGTGTTATGGGCTGCTACGGTTGAGGTAGCATGGTAGGGGCAGCCACATTTAAGGTAGCATGGTAGGGGCAACCACGGTTGAGGGAGCATGGTAGGGCCAGCCCAAGTTGAGGTAGCATGGTAGTGACAGCCAGGGTTGAGGTACCATGGTTGGGGCAGCCACGGTTGAGGTAACATGGTAGGGGAAGTAACAGTTGAGCTAGCATGGTAGGGGCAGCTGCGGTTGATGTACCCTGTTAGGGGCAGCTACGGATGAGGTACCATGGTAGGGGCAGCCACTGTTGAATTAACATGGTAGGGGCACCTAGGGTTGAGGTAGCATGGTAAGGGAAGCCACGGTTGAGGTAGCATAGTAGAGGCAGCCATTGATGAGGTAGCATGGTAGGGGCAGCTTCGGTTGAGGTACCATGATAGGTGCAGCTTCGTTTGAGGTAGCATGTTTGAGGCAACCACTGTTGAGGTAGCACGGAAGGGGCAACTACGGTTAAGGTACCATGGTAGGAGCAGCCACGGTTGAGGAAGCAAGGTAGGGGCAGCCACGGTTGAGTTAGCATGGTAGGGGCAGCTGCGGTTGAGGTACCATGGTAGGGGCAGCCACGGTTTACTTAGCATGGTAGGGACAGCTGCGGTTGAGGTAGCATGGTAGGGGCAGCCAAGGTTGAGGTAGCATGATAGAGGCAGCCACGGTTGAGGTAGTATGGTAGGGGCAGATATGGTTGAGGTACCATGGTAGGGGCAGCTACAGTTGACGTACCATTGTAAGGGCAGCCACGGTTGAATTAGCATGGTAGGGGCAGATAGCGTTGAGGTAGCATTGTAGGGGCAGCCACGGTTGAGGTAGCATGGTAGGGGCAGCCATAGTTGAGGCAGCATGGTAGGAGCAGCTACGGTTAAGGAACCATGATAGATTCAGCTACGGTTGAGGTAGCATGGTAGGGGCAGCCACGGTTGAGGTAGCATGGTAGGGGCAGCTACGGTTAAGGTACCATGGTAGGAGCAGCCAAGGTTGAGGTAGGAAGGTAAGGGCAACCACTTTTGCGGTAGCATGGTAGGAGCAGCCACGACTGAGGTAGCATGTAAGGGGCAGCTGCGGTTGAAGTACCTGGTAGGGGCAGCTACGGTTAGGTACCATGGTAGTAGCAGCCACGATTGAATTAGCATGGTAGGGGCAGCTAGGTTTGAAGTAGCATAGTAGGGGCAGCCACGGTTTAGGTAGCATGGTAGGGGTAGCCACGGTTGAGGACTATGGTAGTGGCAGCCAAGATTGAGTTAGCATGGTAGGGGCAGCCATGGTCGAGGTAGCATGGTAGGAGCAGAAACGGTGAGGGAGCATGGTAGGGGCAGCCACCTTTGAGATACCATATTAGGGGCAGCCACGTTTGAGGTAGCATAGTAGAAGCAGCAACGCTTGAGGTTGCATGGTAGGGGCAGCCACGGTTGAGTTAGGATGGTAGGGGCAGCCACGGATAAGGTAGCATGGTAGGGGTAGCCACGGTTGAGGTACCATAGTACGGGCAGTTACGGTTGAGGTACCATAATAAGGGCAGCTACAATTAAGGTACCATGGTCGGGGCAGGTACGGTTGAGTTAGCGTGTTATGGGCTGCTACGGTTGAGGTAGCATGGTAGGGGCAGCCACAGTTAAGGTAGCATGGTAGAAGCAACCACGGTTGAGTTAGCATGGTAGGGCCAGCCCAAGTTGAGGTAGCATGGTAGGGACCCGCCAGGGTTGAGGTACCATGGTTGGGGCAGCCACTGTTGAGGTAGCATGGTGGGGGAAGCAACAGTTGAGCTAGCATGGTAGGGGCAGCTGCGGTTGAGGTAGCATGGTAGGGGCAGCCACGGATAAGGTAGCATGGTAGGAGTAGCCATAGTTGAGGTACCATAGTAGGGGCAGCTACAGTTAAGGTACCATGGTAGGGGCAGGTACGGTTGAGTTAGCGTGTTAGGGGCTGCTACAGTTGAGGTAGCGTGGTAGGGGTAGCCACAGTTAAGGTAGTATGATAGGGGCAACCACGCTTGAGGTATCATGGTAGGGCCAGCCCAAGTTGAGGTAGCATGGTAGTGACAGCCAGGGTTGAGGTACCATGATTGGGGCAGCCACGGTTGAGGTAACATGGTAGAGGAAGCAACAGTTGAGCTAGCATGGTAGGGCAGCTGCGGTTGATGTACCCTGTTAGGGGCAGCTACGGTTGAGGTACCATGGTAGGGGCAGCCACGGTTGAATTAACATGGTAGGGGCACCTAGGGTTGAGGTAGCATGGTAAGGGAAGCCACGGTTGAGGTAGCATGGTAGGGGCAGCCATTGATGAGGTAGCATGGTAGGGGCAGCTACGGTTGAGGTACCATGATAGGTGCAGCTTCGTTTGAGGTAGCATGTTAGAGGCAGCCACTGTTGAGGTAGCACGGAAGGGGCATCTACGGTTAAGGTACCATGGTAGGAGCAGCCACGGTTGAGGTAGCAAGATAGGGGCAGCCACGGTTGAGGTAGCATGGTAGGGGCAGCCATGGTTGAGGTAGCATGGTAGGGGCAGCTGCGGTTGAGGTACCATGGTATGGGCAGCCACGGTTTAATTAGCATGTTAGGGGCAGCTACAGTTGAGGTAGCATGGTAGGGGCAGCCTTGGTTGAGGCAGCATGGTAGGGGCAGCCTTGGTTGAGGTAGCATGGTAGGGGCAGCCTTGGTTTAAGTAGCCTGGTAGGGGCAGCTACGGTTGAGGTAGCATGGTAGGGGCAGCAACGGTCGAATTAGCATGGTAGGGGCAGCCAAGGTTGAGGTAGCATGGTAGAGGCAACCACGGTTAAGGTAGTTGGTAGGGGCAGATATCGTTGAGGTACCATAGTAGGGGCAGCTATAGTTGACGTACCATTGTAAGGGCAGCCACGGTTGAATTAGCATGGTAGGAGCAGATAGCGTTGAGGTAGCATTGTAGGGGCAGCTACGGTTGAGGTAGCATGGTAGGGGCAGCCACGGTTGAGGTAGCATGGTAGGGGTAGCCATAGTTGAGGTAGCATGGTATGAGCAGCTACGGTTGAGGTACCATGATAGGTTCAGCTACGGTTGAGGTAGCATGGTAGGGGCAGCCACGGTTGAGGTAGCATGGTAAGGGCAGGTACGGTTAAGATACCATGGTAGGAGCAGCCAAGGTTGAGGTAGGAAGGTAAGGGCAACCACTTTTGCGGTAGCATGGTAGGGTTAGCCACGATTGAGGTAGCATGGTAGGGGCAACTGCGGTTGAGGTACCTGGTAGGGGCAGCTACGGTTAAGGTGCCATGGTAGTGGCAGCCACGATTGATTTAGCATGGTAGGGGCAGCCAGGTTTGAAGTAGCATGGTAGGGGCAGCCACGGTTGAGGTCGCATGGTAGGGGTAGCCATAGTTGAGGTAGCATGGTATGAGCAGCTACGATTGAGGTACCATGATAGGTTCAGCTACGGTTGAGGTAGCATAGTAGGGCAGCCACGGTCGAAGTAGCATGGTAGGGGCAGCCACAGTTGAGGTAGCATGGTAGTGGCAGCCATGGTTGAGGTAGCATGGTAGGTTCAGCTACGGTTGAGGTAGCCACGGTTGAGGTACTATGGTAAGGGTAGCCACTGTTGAGGTAGATGCAGCTACCGTTGAGGTAGCATGTTAGGCTCAGCGACGGTTGAGTTAGTATGGAAGGGGCAGCCACGGTTGAGGTAACATGGTATTGGCAGCCACGGTTGAGGTAGCATGGTAGGGGCAGCCACGGTTGAGGTAGCATGGTAGGGGCAGCCACGGTTGAGGTAGCATGGTAGGGGCAGCCACGGTTGAGGTAGTATGGTAGGGGCAGCCACGGTTCAGGTAGCATAGTAGGGGCAGCCACGGTTGAAGTAGCATGGTAGTGGCAGCCACGGTTGAGGTAGCATGTTCGGGGCAGCCATGCATGAAGTACTCTGGTAGGGGCAGCCTCAGTTGAGGTAGCATGGTAGGGGCAGCCACTGTTGAGGTAGCATTGTGGGAGCAGCCACGGTTGAGGTAGCAAGATAGGGGCAGCCACGGTTGAGATAGCATGGTAGGGGCAGCCTCGGTTGAGGGAGCATAGTAGGGCAGCCACGGTCGAGGTAGCATGGTAGGGGCAGCCACAGTTGAGGTAGCATGGTAGTGGCAGCCATGGTTGAGGTAGCATGGTAGGTTCAGCTACGGTTAAGGTAGCCACGGTTGAGGTACTATGGTAAGGGTAGCCACTGTTGAGGTAGTATGGTAGGGGCAGCTGCGGTTGAGGTAGCCACGGTTGAGGTACTATGGTAAGGGTAGCCACTGTTGAGGTAGTATGGTAGGGGCAGCTGCGGTTAAGGTAGCATGGTAGGGGCAGCCACGGTTGAGGTGCTGTGGTATGGGTAGCCACGGTTGAGGTAGCATGGTAGGGGCAGCCACGGTTGAGTTAGCATGGTAGGGGCAGCTTCGGTTGAGGTAGCATGGTAGGAGCAGCCACGGTTGAGGTAGCATGGTAGGAGCAGCTACGGTTGAGGTAGCATGGTAGGGGCAGCCACTGTTCAGGTAGCATGGTAGGGGCAGCCACGGTTGAGGTAGCATGGTAGGAGCAGCTACGGTTGAGGTAACATGGTAGGGGCAGCCACGGTTGAGGTACTATGGTAGGGGCAGCCACGGTTGAGGTAGCATGGTAAGGGCAGCCACGATTGAAGTAGTATGGTAGGGCCAGCCACGGTTGAGGTAGTATGGTAGGGGCAGCCACGGTTGAGGTAGCATAGTAGGGGAAGCCACGGTTGAGATAGCATGGTAGGGGCAGCCACGGTTGAGGTAGCATGGTAGGGGCAGCCACGGTAGAGGTATTATGGTAGGGGCAGCCACGGTTGAGTTAGCATGTTATGGGCAGCCACGGTTAACGCTATCATGTTAGGGGCAGCCACGGTTAAAGTTACCATGGCAGGGGCAGCCAAGACTCACGACAAACGCTCAGTATGTTCAGGAAAGGTAAAAAGAAAACTCACGACAGAAGACCCAAAGCGAAGAATCAGAGCGAAGGCTTAATTTTCAGGAGGATGAAAGAGAGGAGGCTGGCAGGGAGATATAGCTGTCCAGAGTTGGAGGGAAGGGTAGAGGATGGAAAGTAGTAGTTGTTGGTGAGAGAGGGAGGGTTGGAGTCTGGAAATTAAAGGTAGTTAATAAGAGTGGGAAGGAGGGAGAGGAAGCAGGTGAAACTTGAAGACAGGGATGAAGGGTAAGAGGGAGAGGTAGTGGATGAGAGAGGGAGGGAGGCAGGGAAGGAGAGGTAGCTAATGAGAGTGAGAAGGATGGACGGAGGGGGTAGAGGGAGTAGAGGGAACTGGTGAGATAAGACTCGCTAAAATCCCCAAGAGTAAAGGACTAGAAGTGAGGCATGGAAGAGAGATCGCCAGGAGGACCTTGTACCGCAGAGGCCTTACTGGTGATCTACATGGAGGGAATAAGAAGTGTTTCAGAAAGTGAGAGTTTGGGAGACTTTAGGGACAAATGAGGTGAGAACAATGGGACAGTTGTTAGACGATTTAGAACGGTCTCACTTTTTAGGGATGGGCTTAACTAAAGCCTGCTTTCTTGAAGGGAAAATTTTGGGTCGTCAGATGAAGACGAAAAAGGCGAGCAAGGATGATAGTTGGCTCTGAAGCACACTGTTTTAGGACATGACAAGGTAAGCTTTGTCCACCTGTAGATGGTAGAGAACTGTGAAGACCTTGAGGAAAATATAAAAATGGACACAGGTCTGGCAGGAGGAGATAGGGAAAGGGGAAGCCTGGACATGGGATGTCCATAGTAGAGGTAGAAGAATACAAGATGCCAAAAAGTGCGGTTTCATATCTCTTGAAGACTTCGCTGTAGATTGATCAGGTCGTAGGAGAAAGGAGAAGTTATGACAACAAGTTGTTTAGAGATGATTTTGGTACTGGAGGAGAAAGTCTTATCATTTGAAGTAGAAATCATATCATTGTATTCTTTTTGTGGACGCAAAGCATGATTGACTCCAAGAACAGCTTTGCAAATATTCCAAGCAGAAGTTAAGGCGGAATGAGACTCAGAAGGGGAAAGTTCCCCGCCTTATTGTGGTACATCCCAGAAGCGACAGGCATGAGAGCAAGAGTGATCAGACCATGATTGAGGGGAGAACATGCGGTAGAACAAGGGTAGTGGAACCGTCTCAACCAAAATTATCTTTGCTATATAGTCAGCACACCTGCAGGGCTTATTCCAGCTGGGAAGACAATACTGCTCCCGAGGAGGAAAGTCACGACAAACGCTGTGATCTCTCCCAGAGTGCTGAAGTTGGCCTTTTGAAGTTCGTGATGGGGGAGGACGTCCCCTGGTGGGTGATGGGGAGGACGTGACCTGCTTGGGATTGGGGAAGACATGCCTGGTAGGTATTGGGGAGTACGTGCCCTGGTGGGTGATTGAGAGGACGTTCCCTGATGGGTGACGGGATGGACGTTCCCTGATGGGTGATAGGGGAATTGATAGAAATGATTCATAGTGATAATTTTGTAACCAGAGAACCTGTAGGGGTAAGAAATAGTTTATCCGTCGTGAGATGATTCAGAGATAAAAGCAATATGGAAAGATGGAGTACGATAGAGCCAGGAGCGGTCGTGATAGTCGTGTTGTGTGTGTAGTCAGTTCTTCCGCACTAGTACCGAGGGTAATATTTGAGGCTTCGACTCCACCAGGATCATCCGAGTAAAACCAAGCCGATCTCTGTGTTGCACACTAGAGTCCCTGTCTCGAGAATACCCGAGTGTGGACGTGGGGATGGCAACGCGCCACGGGAGGAAACCAGGATAGTCAGCTAGTTGTATATAGTTGCAGGAGTTTGAGGCGATGGTGTGGCTAATGCGATCCGTGAAAGAAAACTTTTTATGGATCAAGAAATTCTGAGCCCGAAACATCGAAGCTTTAAGATCTGTAAGGCAAGCAATGGTTGTTTATGTGTACTTCAGTAAGGATGTAACTACTATTGGAGGGAAAACGGTGATAGGGGATATAGTCTGATATTTGACGAAGAGGAGGGACAAACTTGGATAGCTGTGTCTCAGAGAAATGATCAGGTGAGGAAGTCGACAGATGATGTTGATCAGAGAGGAAGGTTGGTTATGAGGTCGCCAATATTGCAGTACTGGGTAGAGTTAGGTTTAGCATCAGTGATGGGATGGGTGTCTGTGGCTTGTTGGTGGACATTAGGGTCCCGGGAACCGTCTTGCCCTCCTTGACCGGTAGCTTCCGGCGGACTCAGCACAGGAGAGGTATCTCCCTCTGCTTACTTAAGTGTTTGAAAAGATTAAGGTAAAAATGGAATTCAAGTTGAATGACCGTATGAGTTAGGTGGTGTTAAGAAGTATTTACAGGAGAGAGAGAGAGAGAGAGAGAGAGAGAGAGAGAGAGAGAGAGAGAGAGAGAGAGAGAGAGAGAGAGAGAGACTATGTGGTTGTAGACTGAAAACCAGAAACCCGCGTGTTGATGAAGAAGAAAGAAAAGATGGTAACATGGGCCGTGGAAGGGGACGTGAAAGACTCTGTAGTGCTGGCTGAGTGTGCTGTTCTCACAACTACCCTCGATACGTAGACTGGTAACTCCTCCCTGTTGGGTGATTACCGTCTTTATGGCCCTCCACTCGTCACACACACACACACACACACACACACACACACACACACCTGGCCCCGTCAGCAAGAGGCTGGAGTACAGTGGGCAGCCTCAGCATTGAGACCCTGACCTCATACACAACGCACACGTGGTTAGGATGTAGTCACACGCACTGGGTCACGTGGTCGCCCTGCCCTGGTTGGGCTGGATGGCTGTCTATTGAACAGCCGGACGGAACTTCACCGTCCCTCTGTCCTGACCTAATTGCCTCTGGCTGGACGTGAGCCACACGAGGTGATGACAGTCTGTGCCACGGGCTTCGAACCTTCCTCGGTGGCAACTGCTGCCCATGCCAGAATTACGTGGATATTTTGTTTGTATTCTTGATCGCCGTCTCCCACGTTAGCTAGGTGAGGCAGCACCAGGAACACAGGAAGAAAAGCTGCTTCCTCGCATATCTATCTATCTATCTATCTGTCTATCTATCTGTCTATATATATATATATATATATATATATATATATATATATATATATATATATATATATATATATATATATATATATATATTTATTTATTTATTTATTATTGTACTTTGTCGCTGTCTCCTGCGTTAGCGAGGTAGCGCAAGGAAACAGACGAAAGAATGGCCCAACCCACCCACATACACATGTATATACTTACACGTCCACACACGCACATATACATACCTATACATCTCAACGTATACATATATATTCACTCACAAACATATACATATATACACATGTACATAATTCATACTGTCTGCGCTGATTCATTTCCGTCGCCACCCCGCCACACATGAAGTGACAACCCCCTCCCCCCGCATGTGCGCGAGGTGGCGCTAGGAAAAGACAACAAAGGCCACACTCGTTCACACTCAGTCTCTGGCTGTCATGTATAATGCACCGAAACCACAGCTCCCCTTCCACATCCAGGCCCCACAGAACTTTCCATGGTTTACCTCAGACGCTTCACATGCCCTGGTTCAATCCATTGACAGCACGTCGACCCCGGTATACCACATCGTTCCAATTCACTCTATTCCTTGCACGCCTTTCACCCTCCTGCATGTTCAGGCCCCGATCACTCAAAATCTTTTTTTTATCCATCTTTCCACCTCCAATTTGGTCGCCCACTTCTCCTCGTTCCCTCCACCTCTGACACATATATCCTCTTTGTCAATCTTTCCTCACTCATTCTCTCCATGTGACCAAACCATTTCAAAACACCCTCTTCTACCCTCTCAACCACACTCTTTTTATTACCACACATCTCTCTTACCCTTTCATTACTTACTCGATCAAACCACTTCACACCACATATTGTCCTCAGACATCTCATTTCCAGCACATCCAACCTCCTTCGCACAATTCTATCTATAGCCCACGCTTCGCAACCATATAACATTGTTGGAACCACTATTCCTTCAAACATACCCATTTTTGCTTTCCAAGATAACGTTCTCGACTTCCACACATTCTTCAACGCTCCCAGAACTTTCGCCCCCCTCCCCACCCTGTGACTAACTTCCGCTTCCATGGTTTCAGTCGCTGCCAAATCCACTCCCAGATATCTAAAACACTTCACTTCCTCCAGTTTTTCTCCATTCAAACTTACCTCCCAGTTGACTTGTCCCTCAACCCTACAGTACCTAATAACCTTGCTCTTCTTCTCATTTACTCTCAGCTTTCCTCTTTCACACACTTTACCAAACTCAGTCACCAGCTTCTGCAGTTTCTCACCCGAATCAGCCACCAGCGCTGTATCATCAGCGAACAACGACTGACTCACTTCCCAAGCTCTCTCATCCACAACAGACTGCATGCTTGCCCCTATTTCCAAAACTCTTGCATTCACCTCCCTAACATCCCCATCCATAAACAAATTAAACAACCATGGAGACATCACGCACCCCTACCGCAAAACAACAATCACTGAGAACCAATCACTTTCCTCTCTTCCCACACGTACACATGCCTTACATCCTTGATAAAAACTTTTCACTGATTTTAACAACTTGCCTCCCACACCATATGTTTTTAATACCTTCCACAGAGCATCTCTATCAACTCTATCATATGCCTTCTCCAGATCCATAAATGCTACGTACAAATCCATTTGCTTTTCTTAATATTTCTCACATACATTCTTCAACGCAAACACCTGTTCCACACATCCTCTACCACTTCTAAAACCACACTGCTCTTCCCCAATCTGATGCTCTGTACATGCCTTCACCCTCTCAATCAATACCCTCCCACATGATTTCCCAGGAATAGTCAAAAACTTATACCTCTGTAATTTGAGCACTTACTTTTATCCCCTTTGCCTTTGCACAGTGGCATCATGCAAGCATTCCGCCCATCGTCAGGCACCTCACCATGAGTGATACATACATTAGATAACCCCCTTTTTTAATAACCCCCTTTTTTGATAAATTTGACTGCAATACCATCCAAACCCGCTGCCTTGCCGGCTTTCATCTTCCGCAAAGCTTTTACTACCTCTTCTCTGTTTACCAAATCATTCTCCCTAACCCTCTCACTTTGCACACCACCTCGACCAAAACACCCTATATCTGCCACTCTATCATCAAACACATTCAACAAACCTTCAAAATACTCACTCCATCTCCTTCTCACATCACCACAACTTGTTATCACCTCCCCATTATCCCCCTTCACTGATGTTCCCCTTTGTTCCCTTGTCTTACGCACTTTATTTACCTCCTTCCAAAACATCTTTTTATTCTCCCTAGAATTTAATGATACCCTCTCCCCCCAACTCTCATTTGCCCTCTATTTCACCTCTTGCACCTTTCTCTTGACCTCCTGCCTCTTTCTTTTATACATCTCTCACTCATTTGCATTATTTCCCTGCAGAAATCGTCCAAATGCCTGTCTCATCATTTTCACTAATAATCTTACTTCATCCCACCACTCACTACCCTTTCTGATCTGCCCACCTCCCACGCTTCTCATGCTACAAGCATCTTTTGCGCAAGCCATCACTGCTTCCCTAAATACATTCCATGTCTCCCCCACT